>NC_041343.1:35687559-35730059 GCF_004354835.1 Perca flavescens | reverse complement strand
AGACAGAGAGGCAGAGAGACAGGCAGGCAGACAGAGAGAGACAGGCAGACAGAGAGACAGGCAGGAAGACAGACAGACAGAGGCAGACAGACAGATGTATTTGTTGAGTAAATGTGTAGACACCATCTTTATAACTAAACATTAAACTAACGTCATCAGAAAGTTAAAACCTCATTATAATGTTTAAAATAAGTTAGTTTATTCTGAAGGCTTCCTTTATACATAACAAATATAACGGAGTACTTTTACTCTCTGAATACATTCATAACAAATATAACGGAGTACTTTTACTTTCTGAATACATTCATAACAAATATAACGGAGTACTTTTACTCTCTGAATACATAAATATAACGGAGTACTTTTACTCTCTGAATACATTCATAACAAATATAACGGAGTACTTTTACTCTCTGAATACATTCATAACAAATATAACGGAGTACTTTTACTCTCCGAATACATTCATAACAAATATAACTGAGTACTTTTACTCTCTGAATACATTCATAACAAATATAACGGAGTACTTTTACTCTCTGAATACATTCATAACAAATATAACGGAGTACTATTACTCTCTGAATACATTCATAACAAATATAACGGAGTACTTTTACTCTCCGAATACATTCATAACAAATATAACGGAGTACTTTTACTCTCCGAATACATTCATAACAAATATAACTGAGTACTTTTACTCTCTGAATACATTCATAACAAATATAACGGAGTACTTTTACTCTCTGAATACATTCATAACAAATATAACGGAGTACTTTTACTCTCTGAATACATTCATAACAAATATAACGGAGTACTATTACTCTCTGAATACATTCATAACAAATATAACGGAGTACTTTTACTCTCTGAATACATTCATAACAAATATAACGGAGTACTTTTACTCTCTGAATACATTCATAACAAATATAACGGAGTACTATTACTCTCTGAATACATTCATAACAAATATAACGGAGTACTTTTACTCTCTTACTGTAATTAGACTTATCTGATTACAGTAACAGTATTCAACAGGAAGTCAAAGATTCACATATTATTATTATTATTGGTTTTGGCGCCAATCAGCTGTGTGACGGCGGGACGGACTTTAAATCCTCCCGACCATTTAACGGTTACCGTTAATCACTGATCAGTGTTTAACGGTCAGAGTTACCTTTTAACGGTCAGAGTTACCGTTTAACGGTCAGAGTTACCTTTTAACGGTCAGGGTTACCGTGTAATCACTGATCAGTGTTTAACGGTCAGAGTTACCTTTTAACGGTCAGGGTTACCTTTTAACGGTCAGGGTTACCTTTTAACGGTCAGGGTTACCGTGTAATCACTGATCAGTGTTTAACGGTCAGAGTTACCTTTTAACGGTCAGAGTTACCTTTTAACGGTCAGAGTTACCGTTTAACGGTCAGAGTTACCGTTTAACGGTCAGAGTTACCTTTTAACGGTCAGGGTTACCGTGTAATCACTGATCAGTGTTTAACGGTCAGAGTTACCTTTTAACGGTCAGAGTTACCTTTTAACGGTCAGGGTTACCGTTTAACGGTCAGGGTTACCGTTTAACGGTCAGGGTTACCTTTTAACGGTCAGAGTTACCGTTTAATCACTGATCAGTGATCAGACAGTGTGTCTCTGATCACCATAATCAATACACCCGCCGTCTGCTCGAGCCTGTTCACTAGATCCCGGATGTTGGTCTTCGTTATAAAGATATTTAAACACATATAAAGTTCCGCGTGACTATAATCTGTCTGATATGATTCTTAAAGTCATTTAGAGTCAGAAACATTTAAAACACAGAGCCAGTTAGAGGCTCGGATCACGTTAACGGTCCTAAACTCACCGATGAGTCATCACGTTAACGGTCTAAACTTACCGATGTTTCCCTCGATGGAGATCTTCTTCTCTCTGCGCGAGACGCTGCCGGAGGGACTGGCGGGAACACGGCACGATCTCTTCGGTGGAGTCGCCATGTTTAAACCTGTCTGTCTGTCTGTCTCTTTCTTCCTTTCTTTCTTTCTTTCTTTAGCGTTGTTGTTTACAGTCCGCTGTCCGCGCGGATTTCTGAGCGCGAGCTGCTTCTGAAATGAATTAAATCCCGCGCTCGCTGCCAGGGTTCCGTTTCCGGGGGCGGGACTAAACAGCAGCAGAGCTGTTGAGTTTGAACACAGCTGAGAAGATGTCTCACTCTGCTGCTGTTTACAGTTACTAACACTAACAAGATGTCTCACTCTGCTGCTGTTTACAGTTACTAACACTAACAAGATGTCTCACTCTGCTGCTGTTTACAGTTACTAACACTAAAAAGATGTCTCACTCTGCTGCTGTTTACAGTTACTAACACTAACAGTTACTAACACTAACAAGATGTCTCACTCTGCTGCTGTTTACAGTTACTAACACTAACAGTTACTAACACTAACAGTAACTAACACTAACAAGATGTCTCACTCTGCTGCTGTTTACAGTTACTAACACTAACAAACAGTTACTAACACTAACAAGATGTCTCACTCTGCTGCTGTTTACAGTTACTAACACTAACAGTTACTAACACTAACAGTTACTAACACTAACAATTACTAACACTAACAGTTACTAACACTAACAAGATGTCTCACTCTGCTGCTGTTTACAGTTACTAACACTAACAAACAGTTACTAACACTAACAAGATGTCTCACTCTGCTGCTGTTTACAGTTACTAACACTAACAGTTACTAACACTAACAAGATGTCTCACTCTGCTGCTGTTTACAGTTACTAACACTAACAGTTACTAACACTAACAAGATGTCTCACTCTGCTGCTGTTTACAGTTACTAACACTAACAGTTACTAACACTAACAAGATGTCTCACTCTGCTGCTGTTTACAGTTACTAACACTAACAAACAGTTACTAACACTAACAAGATGTCTCACTCTGCTGCTGTTTACAGTTACTAACACTAACAAACAGTTACTAACAAACAGTTACTAACACTAACAAACAGTTACTAACAAACAGTTACTAACACTAACAAACAGTTACTAACACTAACAAGATGTCTCACTCTGCTGCTGTTTACAGTTACTAACACTAACAAACAGTTACTAACACTAACAAGATGTCTCACTCTGCTGCTGTTTACAGTTACTAACACTAGCAAACAGTTACTAACAAACAGTTACTAACACTAACAAACAGTTACTAACAAACAGTTACTAACACTAACAAACAGTTACTAACAAACAGTTACTAACACTAACAAACAGTTACTAACACTAACAGTTACTAACACTAACAAACAGTTACTAACAAACAGTTACTAACACTAACAAACAGTTACTAACAAACAGTTACTAACACTAACAAACAGTTACTGACAAACAGTTACTAAAACTAACAAACAGTTACTAACACTAACAGTTACTAACACTAACAAACAGTTACTAACAAACAGTTACTAACACTAACAGTTACTAACACTAACAAACAGTTACTAACAAACAGTTACTAACACTAACAGTTACTAACACTAACAAACAGTTACTAACAAACAGTTACTAACACTAACAGTTACTAACACTAACAAGATGTCTCACTCTGCTGCTGTTTACAGTTACTAACACTAACAGTTACTAACACTAACAAGATGTCTCACTCTGCTGCTGTTTACAGTTACTAACACTAACAAACAGTTACTAACACTAACAAGATGTCTCACTCTGCTGCTGTTTACAGTTACTAACACTAACAAACAGTTACTAACAAACAGTTACTAACACTAACAAACAGTTACTAACACTAACAAGATGTCTCACTCTGCTGCTGTTTACAGTTACTAACACTAACAAACAGTTACTAACACTAACAAGATGTCTCACTCTGCTGCTGTTTACAGTTACTAACACTAGCAAACAGTTACTAACAAACAGTTACTAACACTAACAAACAGTTACTAACAAACAGTTACTAACAAACAGTTACTAACACTAACAAACAGTTACTAACAAACAGTTACTAACACTAACAAACAGTTACTGACAAACAGTTACTAACACTAACAAACAGTTACTAACACTAACAGTTACTAACACTAACAAACAGTTACTAACAAACAGTTACTAACACTAACAGTTACTAACACTAACAAACAGTTACTAACAAACAGTTACTAACACTAACAGTTACTAACACTAACAAACAGTTACTAACAAACAGTTACTAACACTAACAGTTACTAACACTAACAGTTACTAACACTAACTAACAGTTACTAACAAACAGTTACTAACACTAACAAACAGTTACTAACAAACAGTTACTAACACTAACAGTTACTAACACTAACAAACAGTTACTAACAAACAGTTACTAACACTAACAGTTACTAACACTAACAAACAGTTACTAACACTAACAAACAGTTACTAACAAACAGTTACTAACACTAACAGTTACTAACACTAACAAACAGTTACTAACAAACAGTTACTAACACTAACAAACAGTTACTAACACTAACAGTTACTAACACTAACAAACAGTTACTAACAAACAGTTACTAACACTAACAGTTACTAACACTAACAAACAGTTACTAACAAACAGTTACTAACACTAACAAACAGTTACTAATACTAACAGTTACTAACACTAACAAACAGTTACTAACAAACAGTTACTAACACTAACGAACAGTTACTAACACTAACAAACAGTTACTAACAGTTACTAACACTAACAAACAGTTACTAACACTAACAGTTACTAACACTAACAAACAGTTACTAACAAACAGTTACTAACATTAACAGTTACTAACACTAACAAACAGTTACTAACAAACAGTTACTAACACTAACAGTTACTAACACTAACAAACAGTTACTAACACTAACAGTTACTAACACTAACAAACAGTTACTAACAAATAGTTACTAACACTAACAGTTACTAACAAACAGTTACTAACACTAACAAACAGTTACCAACAAATAGTTACTAACACTAACAGTTACTAACACTAACAGTTACTAACACTAACAAACAGTTACTAACAAATAGTTACTAACACTAACAGTTACTAACACTAACAGTTACTAACACTAACAAACAGTTACTAACACTAACAGTTACTAACACTAACAAACAGTTACTAACAAATAGTTACTAACACTAACAAACAGTTACTAACACTAACAGTTACTAACACTAACAAACAGTTACTAACACTAACAGTTACTAACACTAACAAACAGTTACTAACACTAACAGTTACTAACACTAACAAACAGTTACTAACACTAACAGTTACTAACACTAACAAACAGTTACTAACACTAACAGTTACTAACACTAACAAACAGTTACTAACACTAACAAACAGTTACTAACACTAACAAACATACTATCTGGGGAAACAGTAACATTTGGTAATAAGAGGAGTGTCATGTTGGTATGGTGGGGGGCACTGTGATGTTGCGAACATGAGGAACAGATAAATAATGTTAAGTATGAGAATAACTGATAAATGTGGTGCATTTCCTCTCAGGAAGTACCTTAAATACCTCAACCTTTACCTGCTAGAAAAAGGCGAACTCCATCCCTTAAACTTCCCTTTGCACAGAGCAGAAAGGGATCGCAGCTTGAAGAAGAGGTCTCACTCTGCTGCTGTTTACAGTCGTAGATCAGTCCCTGTGTTCAGTTCATGTTGTTTACAGTCTGTTGTTTACAGTCTTGTTTACAGGAGTTACTAACTCCTTCCAAACAGCTGACGGAGTTACTAACTATATATATATATGTGTGTGTGTGTGTGTTTGTGTGTGTGTGTGTGTTATACAGTCAAGAGATAGAGAAAGGAAACCGAGTGAAGGTTCAACAGTTTAATATGAACAACTAGCAAACAGAGACATCAACGTGTTATTACACATGTTATTACACATGTTATTACACATGTTATTACTGATCATTCTGCAGAAACTAACTAAACCAAATACAAGTCAACACATCTCCACCCTGGAGAACATCCTCACATTCTGTCTGATGGTTCCTGATCACTGATTGGTTCCTGATCAGTGATTGGTTCCTGATCAGTGATTGGTTATTGATCAGTGAGATCTCCGGGACAGCAGCATCTCTCGGATGTTATCTTCAGCTTCTTTCACGCTGCGTTCAAGGTACACCTTCTTCTGCTGGAAATAAGACAACACACACAGTCAGACAGCTGTGTGTGTGTGTGTGTGTGTGTGTGTGTCTGTATGTCTCGGTCTGTCTGTGTGTATTTACCTCGAGCTCTTTGATTTTCTCCTCAGCTGTTTTCTGTTTGTCCATCAGCTGATTGTTGATGTCTTCCTTTGACTGAAGAATGAACCTGACACACACACACACACACACACACACACACACACACACACACACACACACACACACACACACCCCTTTGTAAGTTTGTAGTTTTGATGTTTTATGAATGGAATACATTATGTATTAACTATCTGTCTCTACAGATTCTTTATGTGTTTCTGTCTTTGATGAAGGAAATGTATTCAAACAGTCGGTGGTTGCCATGGAGACTCACATGCGTCCGACTCCCTCGTAGAGCCGCGTGTTGTCCGCCAGCACGGCGACCTCCGCGTGCGTTAGCTTAGCATGTTTCTGAACGCGGGTCAGCTGATCGATCTGCAGGTCGGCCAGCTTCACCTTCTGCTGCGTGTCGATCATCTTCACCTGCAGCTCCGAGAACGCCTACAACACACACAGGTATCACACAGGTAACACACACACAGGTATCACACAGGTAACACACACACACACACACACAGGTATCACACAGGTAACACACACACAGGTATCACACAGGTAACACACACACACACACACACACAGGTATCACACAGGTAACACACACACAGGTATCACACAGGTAACACACACACACACACACACACAGGTATCACACAGGTAACACACACACACAGGTATCACACAGGTAACACACACACACACACAGGTATCACACAGGTAACACACACACACAGGTATCACACAGGTAACACACACATACACACAGGTATCACACAGGTAACACACACACAGGTATCACACAGGTAATACACACACACACACACAGGTATCACACAGGTAACACACACACAGGTATCACACAGGTAAACACACACACACACACAGGTATCACACAGGTAACACACACACACAGGTATCACACACACACACACACACACACACACACACACACACACACACACACACAGGTATCACACAGGTAACACACACACACACACACACACAGGTATCACACAGGTAACACACACACACACACACACACAGGTATCACACAGGTAACACACACACACACACACAGGTATCACACAGGTAACACACACACAGGTATCACACAGGTAACACACACACACACACAGGTATCACACAGGTAACACACACACAGGTATCACACACACACACACACACACACACACACACACACACACACACACACACACACAGGTATCACACAGGTAACACACACACACACACACACACACACACACACAGGTATCACACAGGTAACACACACACACACACACACAGGTATCACACAGGTAACACACACACACACACACACACACACACACACACACACACAGGTATCACACAGGTAACACACAGGTAACACACACACACACACACACATATCACACAGGTAACACACAGGTAACACACACACACACACAGGTATCACACAGGTAACACACACACACACACACACACACACACACACACACACACACACACACACACACACAGGTATCACACAGGTAACACACACACACACACACACACACAGGTATCACACAGTTAACACACACACACAAACACACACAGGTATCACACAGGTAACGCACGCGCACACACACACACACACACACACACACACACACACACACACACACACACACACACACACACACACAGGTATCACACACACCTGAACACCCAGGTAACACACATGTATCACACACACCTGAACACACAGGTAACTTTTAACCTACATTAAACAGCCCCGAAATCCCCATCACCAAACCAACCAGACTCCATGTAAATAATCAGGACTTTTATCATCGTAAAACACACTTCATTCAAAGTGGACAGAAACTAAATTAAACTACCAAAATCCGTCTTCGTTCATATTGGTTCAAATATACTGGCTCTATAGTGTGTATAGAGCCAGCATATCTCCACCAGACTCCATGTAAATAATCAGGACTTTTAGCGTGTATACAGCCAGCATATCTCCACCAGACTCCATGTAAATAATCAGGACTTTTAGCGTGTATAGAGCCAGCATATCTCCACCAGACTCCATGTAAATAATCAGGACTTTTAGCGTGTATAGAGCCAGCATATCTCCACCAGACTCCATGTAAATAATCAGGACTTTTAGCGTGTATAGAGCCAGCATATCTCCACCAGACTCCATGTAAATAATCAGGACTTTTAGCGTGTATAGAGCCAGCATATTTCCACCAGACTCCATGTAAATAATCAGGATTTTTAGCGTGTATAGAGCCAGCATATCTCCACCAGACTCCATGTAAATAATCAGGACTTTTAGCGTGTATAGAGCCAGCATATCTCCACCAGACTCCATGTAAATAATCAGGACTTTTAGCATGTATAGAGCCAGCATATCTCCACACGTAAATGAGTGAATTAAGGGTTTATTTCAACCAAACCAGAGTGGTGATTGTTGGAACAGTGGAAAGATGAACCAAGATGGCTTTTGATAGTTTTCTTTAGTTTCTGTCCACTTGAATGAAGTGTTTTCCGATGATAACGGTCCTGATTATTTACATGGAGTCTGGTGGGTGTGGTGATGGTGTTCCTTTGGCTAGTTGATTGAAAAATAACAAAATTACCCTTTAAACACGAAGTCTGGTCAACAAATAACTGAATAACTAACTGATCTTTAACCCTAAATGTGTAGATGGCACATAGCGCGTGTGCACGTGTGTGTGTGTGTGTGTGTAGCGTGGGTTAAGCTAACAGTTAGCTCCGGTGTTAGCTGCAGTGTTGCGAACGCTGCTGCGGATTATTAACCAGCTGTTGTGTGGCCCAGCAGGGAACACATAGCCCGGGTTGGCCCGGGTAGGACTGTGCTGGCCCGGGTTGGCCCGGGTAACGCCGGAGTGTGTCATAGTTACCTTCTTCAGCTCCAGGTCTATAGGCGCTGCCATGTTCACCACCACTGAAGCAGAAACACACACACTGCGCATGTGCGAGGCCGTTGTTCTTCACGTCGTCACAGTTTAACTAAACATTTCCCTCATTTTATATTAAATGTTTAAGTTTCCTTTTTAACCCTCGATATTCTTCTTTAATTTAAGTTAAAGCTAGTTACATATACTCAGTCCTGTAATCAATACTAGTTACAGATACTAGTTACATATACTAGTTACTAGTTACATATACTCAGTCCTGTAATCAATACTAGTTACAGATACTAGTTACATATACTAGTTACTAGTTACATATACTCAGCCCTGTAATCAATACTAATTACAGATACTAGTTACATATACTAGTTACTAGTTACATATACTCAGTCCTGTAATCAATACTAGTTACAGATACTAGTTACATATACTAGTTACTAGTTACATATACTCAGTCCTGTAATCAATACTAGTTACAGATACTAGTTACATACAGTGTTGGGGAGTAACGGAATACATGTAACGGCGTTACGTATTCAGAATACAAATTATGAGTAACTGTACTCTGTTACAGTTACAATTTAAATAGTTGGTATTTAGAATACAGTTACATTGTTAAAATCAGTGGATTACATGACGATACTTCTCTGTTTCACGAGTTTATTCACTCTGAATAAAAAGGCAACTTAATGCATTTTCCAGAAGCCTGGATATGAAATAGAAAAAAATAGCTATTTGCGTGATCAGTCACAATGGAGTCGGAACCGGCACGACAGAGCCAGGGCAGCGATACGTTTCTATCTTGGAAATTCAAACAGCATTTCACATGAAAGAAGGAAGAGGGAGAATGAAATACAGCTAACTGGGCCGTGCAGCCTCTGCTTGCCAGCAACCAGCCTCCTTTCAGCTCCAAATTACTCCACCTCCAACCTGAAGGAGCATCTTAAAGTAAGTTATGTTTTTAATTAGCCAAGGCTAGTCGTCTGCTGTAGTTTTACTGGTCACCTTGCTATTTTAACGCTGACGTGGGACTTTACATTCTCCTAGGTGCTGATTTACTAGCTCCAGAGCCGTTTAAAGACTGACTAGCCCCGTTTGACATGCTAACTAACGTTAGCTAAAATTAGCTCGTGGTAGTTTAGACCGCGGTTAGATTTTTGTAGTATGCAGTTCGGGAATACCAATACAATAATCTATCTGCTTGTTCAGGTACACATTCAGCTAGTTGGAATAAAAAGAACACACCATTATAGGCCTGTTTAGTAAGCTGGATGGGATGGTCACATTCCTACACTTATAAAACGCAATTCAATGTGGAAGTAATCCTGACGTAATCCTGAAGTAATCCAAGTATTCAGAATACGTTACTAAGATTGAGTAACGTAACGGAATACGTTACAAATTACATTTGTGGGCATGTATTCTGTATTCTGTAACGAAATACGTTTTGAAAGTATCCTTCCCAACACTGGTTACATATACTCAGCCCTGTAATCAATACTAGTTACAGATACTATTTACTAGTTACATATACTCAGCCCTGTAATCAATACTAGTTACAGATACTAGTTACTAGTTACATATACTCAGCCCTGTAATCAATACTAGTTACAGATACTAGTTACATATACTAGTTACATATACTCAGCCCTGTAATCAATACTAGTTACAGATACTAGTTACATATACTCAGCCCTGTAATCAATACTAGTTACAGATACTAGTTACTAGTTACATATACTCAGCCCTGTAATCAATACTAGTTACAGATACTAGTTACTAGTTACATATACTCAGCCCTGTAATCAATACTAGTTACAGATACTAGTTACATATACTAGTTACATATACTCAGCCCTGTAATCAATACTAGTTACAGATACTAGTTACATATACTCAGCCCTGTAATCAATACTAGTTACAGATACTAGTTACAGATACTAGTTACAGATACTAGTTACTAGTTACATATACTCAGCCCTGTAATCAATACTAGTTACAAATACTAGTTACATATACTCAGTCCTGTAATCAATACTAGTTACATATACTCAGCCCTGTAATCAATACTAGTTACATATACTAGTTACTAGTTACATATACTCAGCCCTGTAATCAATACTAGTTATAGATACTAGTTACATATACTCAGCCCTGTAATCAATACTAGTTACAAATACTAGTTACATATACTCAGTCCTGTAATCAATACTAGTTACATATACTCAGCCCTGTAATCAATACTAGTTACATATACTAGTTACACATACTAGTTACTAGTTACATATACTCAGCCCTGTAATCAATACTAGTTACATATACTAGTTACATATACTCAGCCCTGTAATCAATACTAGTTACAGATACAAGTTACATATACTAGTTACATATACTCAGCCCTGTAATCAATACTAGTTACATATACTAGTTACATAAACTCAGTCCTGTAATCATTACTAGTTAGATACTAGTTACATATACTCAGTCCTGTAATCAATACTAGTTACAGATACTAGTTACATATACTATCTACTAGTTACATATACTCAGCGCTGTAATCAATACTAGTTACATATACTAGTTACTAGTTACATATACTCAGCTCTGTAATCAATACTAGTTACATATACTCAGCCCTGTAATCAATACTAGTTACATATACTAGTTACTAGTTACATATACTCAGCCCTGTAATCAATACTAGTTACAGATACTAGTTACATATACTCAGTCCTGTAATCAATACTAGTTATATATACTAGTTACTAGTTACATATACTCAGCCCTGTTATCAATACTAGTTACAGATACTAGTTACATATACTCAGCCCTGTAATCAATACTAGTTACAGATACTAGTTACATATACTCAGTCCTGTAATCAATACTAGTTACATATACTAGTTACATATACTCAGCCCTGTAATCAATACTAGTTACAGATACTAGTTACTAGTTACATATACTCAGCCCTGTAATCAATACTAGTTACATATACTAGTTACTAGTTACATATACTCAGCCCTGTTATCAATACTAGTTACAGATACTAGTTACATATACTCAGCCCTGTAATCAATACTAGTTACAGATACTAGTTACATATACTCAGTCCTGTAATCAATACTAGTTACATATACTCAGTCCTGTAATCAATACTAGTTAGATACTAGTTACATATACTAGTTACTAGTTACATATACTCAGCACTGTAATCAATACTAGTTACATATACTAGTTACATATACTCAGCCCTGTAATCAATACTAGTTACAGATACTAGTTACATATACTCAGCCCTGTAATTAATACTAGTTACTAGTTACATATACTCAGTCCTGTAATTATAATGGTATTTTTTTTTAAACCTTTATTTATCCAGGTAAACTGTTTGAGAACAACTTCTCATTTACAAACATGACCTGGCAATGTTATAAACATGTTATAAACATGATAATGCTATTATTATACCGTTATGTTTAGAACCTTATAATACCGTTACTATGTTTATAACATGTTTATAACCTTATAATACCGTTTTGTTTATAACATAAACATGTTATACAGAAACCCAGGTTGGCCATTCAGACAGGACGAGGCTGTCAGGATTCAAACTAACTTTATTCAAACAGCTTAAATACAAAAACAAATCTCTGTGGTTGACTCTCCTGAAGGAAACAACACAAACAGGGAACTAATCAATCAGCCTGCAGGGCTGTGATGTCATCGCTGGCCGTGTGATGTCATCGCTGGCCGTGTGATGTCATCTGTTGTTGTTGGGGTTCTGGACGAAGTTGATGGAGTACGAGCCGGTGCCGGCGTCCTGGTTGACCTGGAAGTTGTTGGTGGAGAGACCGAACGGTCTCAGCACCATGTTCCCCAGGTCCTTCAGCTTACCTGGGGGTCAGAGGTCAGAGGTCACACACACACACACACACACACACACACACACACACACACACACACACACACACACACAGGACAATCCCTAATAACGAGACACTGGTCCTTTAACATGGAACATGGTGCGTTCAGGTGCAGTACGTACTCAGCATCTCCTCCTTCAGCTTCTCATTTCTCTCCTGAATCTGCTGAGGCAGCCTCTGAGAGACAGGCACAGAGACAGACATGGGAGAGAGACAGACATGGGAGAGAGACAGACAAGCAGAGAGACAGACAGGCAGAGAGACAGACAGGTGGAGAGAGAGAGAGAGATTGTTATCACCAAACCCACCAGACTCCATGTAAATAATCAGGACTTTTAGCGTGTATAGAGCCAGCATATCTCCACCAGACTCCATGTAAATAATGAGGACTTTTAGCATGTATAGAGCCAGCATATCTCCACCAGACTCCATGTAAATAATCAGGACTTTTAGCGTGTATAGAGCCAGCATATCTCCACCAGACTCCATGTAAATAATGAGGACTGTTAGCGTGTATAGAGCCAGCATATCTCCACCAGACTCCATGTAAATAATCAGGACTTTTAGCGTGTATAGAGCCAGCATATCTCCACCAGACTCCATGTAAATAATGAGGACTGTTAGCGTGTATAGAGCCAGCATATCTCCACCAGACTCCATGTAAATAATCAGGACTGTTAGCGTGTATAGAGCCAGCATATCTCCACCAGACTCCATGTAAATAATCAGGACTTTTAGCGTGTATAGAGCCAGCATATCTCCACATGTAAATGGGGGAATTAAGGGTTTATTTATTTACATGGAGTCTGGTGAGTTTGGTCATGTTAAAAAAAAAGGATCTCTGTGGAGCATTTTGTTAGCATGTGAACCCACCATGCAGGCCTGTCTGGCGCTGGTCTGGTTCCGGTCCAGGTCCAGAACCTTCTTGTAGTCCTCCAGAGCCTCGTCCAGCTTCTCAGTCTGCTCGTACAGCTCGGCCCTCCTCAGCAGCGCCCGCACGTAGTCTGGGTTCAGCTCTATCGCTACGGCAACCACACACAACCAATCACTACAGGATCAACCAATCACTACGGGGTCAACACAACCAATCACTACAGGGTCAACCAATCACTACAGGGTCAACACACCCAATCACTACAGGGTCAACACACCCAATCACTACAGGATCAACACAACCAATCACTACAGGATCAACACACCCAATCACTACAGGGTCAACACACCCAATCACTACAGGGTCAACACAACCAATCACTACAGGACCAACACAACCAATCACTACAGGACCAACACAACCAATCACTACAGGACCAACACAACCAATCACTACAGGACCAACACAACCAGTCACTACAGGATCAACACAACCAGTCACTACAGGACCAACACAACCAATCACTACAGGACCAACACAACCAATCACTACAGGACCAACACAACCAATCACTACAGGACCAACACAACCAATCACTACAGGGTCAACACAACCAGTCACTACAGGATCAACACAACCAGTCACTACAGGATCAACACAACCAGTCACTACAGGGTCAACACAACCAATCACTACAGGATCAACACAACCAATCACTACAGGACCAACACAACCAATCACTACAGGGTCAACACAACCAGTCACTACAGGATCAACACAACCAGTCACTACAGGATCAACACAACCAATCACTACAGGGTCAACACAACCAGTCACTACAGGATCAACACAACCAGTCACTACAGGATCAACACAACCAATCACTACAGGGTCAACACAACCAATCACTACAGGGTCAACACAACCAATCACTACAGGATCAACACAACCAGTCACTACAGGACCAACACAACCAGTCACTACAGGACCAACACAACCAATCACTACAGGACCAACACAACCAGTCACTACAGGACCAACACAACCAATCACTACAGGACCAACACAACCAATCACTACAGGACCAACACAACCAATCACTACAGGACCAACACAACCAATCACTACAGGGTCAACACAACAAATCACTACAGGGTCAACACAACCAGTCACTACAGGGTCAACAAATCACTACAGGACCAACACAACCAATCACTACAGGGTCAACCAATCACTACAGGGTCAACCAATCACTACAGGACCAACACAACCAATCACTACAGGACCAACACAACCAATCACTACAGGACCAACACAACCAATCACTACAGGACCAACACAACCAATCACTACAGGACCAACACACCCAATCACTACAGGGTCAACACAACCAATCACTACAGGGTCAACCAATCACTACAGGACCAACACAACCAATCACTACAGGGTCAACCAATCACTACAGGGTCAACACAACCAATCACTACAGGACCAACACAACCAATCACTACAGGGTCAACACAACCAATCACTACAGGGTCAACCAATCACTACAGGGTCAACCAATCACTACAGGGTCAACACAACCAATCACTACAGGACCAACACAACCAATCACTACAGGACCAACACAACCAGTCACTACAGGATCAACACAACCAATCACTACAGGACCAACACAACCAATCACTACAGGGTCAACACAACCAATCACTACAGGGTCAACACAACCAATCACTACAGGGTCAACCAATCACTACAGGGTCAACCAATCACTACAGGGTCAACCAATCACTACAGGGTCAACCAATCACTACAGGACCAACACAACCAGTCACTACAGGACCAACACAACCAATCACTACAGGACCAACACAACCAATCACTACAGGGTCAACACAACCAATCACTACAGGACCAACACAACCAATCAGTACAGGACCAACACAACCAATCAGTACAGGACCAACACAACCAATCACTACAGGACCAACACAACCAATCACTACAGGACCAACACAACCAATCACTACAGGACCAACACAACCAATCACTACAGG
The DNA here is from genome assembly GCF_004354835.1 of Perca flavescens. Taxonomy (NCBI): domain Eukaryota; kingdom Metazoa; phylum Chordata; class Actinopteri; order Perciformes; family Percidae; genus Perca; species Perca flavescens. Next base: position 35,713,954 of record NC_041343.1, on the reverse strand, counting down.
ACCAACACAACCAATCACTACCATCTACCTACCGAACGCTACCCAACGATGACATCATCACTCACCTCTGGAGCAGTCGGAGATCGCTGAGTCCTTCAGCTCCTGGCAGGAAGTAAAGAAACCTGTTAGCACGTTGTTAGCCTCTGGGTTAGCATGTTGTTAGCCTCTGGGTTAATGTAGTTAGCCTGTGAGTTAGAATGTTAGCCTGTGAGTTAGCATGTTGTTAGCATGTGAGTTAGCATGTTGTTAGCCTCTGTGTTAGCATGCTGTTAGCCTGTGAGTTAGCATGTAGCTGGTTACCAGGTGCAGTCTGGCAGCAGCTCTGTTGGAGAACAGCACGGCTCTCTCTCGGCTGAAACAGACCGGACAGAAACCCAACGCCTCTGTGTAGCTCCGCTCAGCCTCCGCCCAGTCTGCAGAACACATTATACTGGTCATACTGGTTTATACTGGTTATACTGGTCATACTGGTTCATACAGGGTCATACTGGTTCATCTATGGGACAATGTGATGCTGATGTCACTCACCTCCAGCTTTAAACTGGCTGTTGCCCTTTTCCTTGAGAGCTAAACTCTGCTGCTGGCGACTCTAAAACAGAACAGAAGGTTTTAATATCTCTGGTTTACAACATCACACCCGACACCTGAACGCCTCTTCCAACAGTCCAGGGTTAGGAGGATCCCTCCAGAGATAGACCTTTATGTTAAAGAGTAAGATCCTTTTAGTTTAACATCAAACAGCCCCCCAAAATCACCATCTCCACCAGACTCCATGTAAATAATCAGGACTTTTAGCGTGTATAGAGCCAGCATATCTCCACCAGACTCCATGTAAATAATCAGGACTTTTAGCGTGTATAGAGCCAGCATATCTCCACATGTAAATGGGTGAATTAAGGGTTTATTTCAACCAAACCAGAGTGGTGATTGTTGGAACAGTGGAAAAATGAACCATGACAGCTTTTGGTAGTTTTATTTAGTTTCTGTCCACTATGAATGAAGTGTGTTTTACGATGATAAAAGTCCTGATTATTTACATGGAGTCTGGTTTGGTGATGGTGATTTCGGGGCTGTTTCATGTTAAACTAAAAGGATCTTACTCTTTAACTAAAAGGTCTATCTCTGTAGGGATCCATCCCATAATGTTGTCAGACACTTAGAATAATAATCTGAGTCTGTCAGCAGCAACAACAGAACTTTTAGTGACTCTAACTGCTGCTGAACATTAGTCCTGTAGGGTTACATTACAGACTGGTTCTGGTTTAATACTGGACCAGGTTCAGAGGTTGTTGTTCCATCAGACACTCAGACACACACACACACGGAGACAGAGTCCAGGTAAACCGGTCTTACCTGTTTCTCCTCCTCCGTCAGCTCCTTCTCCACCTCCCTCAGGTAATCATCGTCAAACTCCTCCTGCTGACTGTCCTCTGCCTTCATCTCGGAGTCTGAGTCCTCCTGCAGCCTGTCTCCCTGCTCCTCCTGCAGCCTGTCTAACTGCTCCTCCTGCAGCCTGTCTCCCTGCTCCTCCTGCAGCCTGTCTCCTTGCAGTCTGTCTCCCTGCTCCTCCTGCAGCCTGTCTCCCTGCTCCTCCTGCAGCCTGTCTCCCTGCTGCCTGTCTCCCTGCTCCTCCTGCAGCCTGTCTCCCTGCAGCCTGTCTCCCTGCTCCTCCAGCCTGTCTCCCTCCTCCAGCAGCCTGTCTCCCTGCTCCTCTCTCTCTCTTCTGTCAGTTGGTATGATGGTTTTAATGTGAAAGTCCTCCTCTTCCTCCACTGCTGATTCCTGTCTGGCTGGAGGCTCCAGAGTCTCCTGGCAGTCGTAAAAGTCCTCCTTCTCCTCCTCCTCTTCTTTCTTCTCCTCCTCCTTTTTCTCCTCCTTCTTCTCCTCCTCCTTCTCCATCTCTCTGGGTTTTCCAGCCACTCGGCTACTCATTTTGAAGCTCTGCAACACAAAATATCTTACTTTAAGATATTATATTTATACTTTGCGTCTTCTTCTCTTGTTCATAACTCAGTGAAATGTGAAACTCGTGTAGATTAATTCAGAGACTTCATCTTCTTCTCTTATCAAACTAAAATAATCCTCTCAGAAATCAGAGAAAAACGGTCTTTAGTATTCCAGTAATCTTCACACCAATCAGCACACAGTATTCAGACACTTTAAAACACAGGACGGTCGCTGCTCTACGGACAGAAAATGTCTGAATAAAGCTTTATTTATTACATATATATGACATAACAGACGCTGCACTGCCCGGATGTAAACCACGACACAAACAAACCTATATAAATGCATTCATGTCTTCAGTTTTACCTTCTGTGATCCAGAATGTTCCAGCTGTTAAATCGGCGGATTTCCGATGGGACTTCTGAACGGACAGTCAGTGTGACGAAGCTAACTGCAGCTAACAGCTAAATTCGGGTCGTAATCATGTTGTCACCCATCTGCCACGTCACAGATTAGTGTGATGGCATCAGTGTGGCGGTTTGCGTAAGATTACAATAATAAAAACCTTAAAAAACGGCTGATTTATTCTCGTAGCTGCTAACACTAGTTAGCCTGTCGAAGATTCACGCTGACATCACTTCCGGGACGATGACACGCTTCTTCTTCTCTGATTTAATGGCGGATCGCAAACAACTTTTAGGTGCATACCGCCACCTACTGTGCTGGAGTGTGTACATCATGTCATTTCACAATTATTCTAAATTCTACTTGTGAAAAATGTGAATAAGGCCTTCCTGGTGATCCTGATCTCGTCTCCCTCCCCTTCTGATCCCAGTACCGCTATCAGAGTCCACTCCCGCCCTGCCTCCTGAACCTTAACTTTAAACACCTGCCTTTCTACCTCATGCAATATGCAATACAATATTATATGTTCAGTGTTTCCTTTAACCCCACAGTTCTCACTAGTCCTTTTCCCCATTAAAAACAAGGTGCCATTCAGTCCTGTGTGATCCACTCTGAGTCTTGTCATTATAATTTCCTCCCTCCTGGTCCGTATATGTTAAGGTGTAGCAGGGAGGAGTAGGGAACGGTGGACACAAAATGCAGAGGCAAGGCAGGTTAGCGGTAGAGGATTTATTTAAACAAGGAGTCCAAACAACAAAAGGGAGTCCAAAAATCCAGCTGGCAATACAAACAAAAGAGTAAAAAGAAGCAGGCAAAAACTAAAGTCCAAAGGAAAGCACCAAAAGAACTGAATAACAAAAACAAAGGAAATCCAGAAACAAAAACTGACCAAAACTCACGGACGAGAAGACAGGACTGAACACAGTTGGGAAACACACGAAATGATCTGACGCTGGACAAGGGGAACACAAAGACTAAATACAGAGGCTAATGAGATAACACAAGACAGGTGACACAAGGGCTGGGAAACAGGTGAATCACATTAGGCTGGGCAGAGCAATCAAAAAAGGAGAGAAAACACAAGACAGGAAGTAAAATAAACAAGACAAGACAGAAAAAACAGACCACCGAAATAAGACAAAAACCCAAAACCACAACAGTATAATTCTTTATACTGACAGATCTTTGTATTTTATAATATCTCCTTCCTTTTCCTTCGTCCTCCCATCATTTCTGCCATATTTCAAGGCCTTTCTTCTTAACCACTGCTTTTCCTTCACCTTTTCCTAGTGGAATAGGAACTGTTATTCCCTTTAGTAATGCCTCTTTAGCTAGTTTGTCTGCACCCTCGTTCCCTTTCCCCCCCTCATGGGCCGGCCCCCAGCAGAACTGAACGTCTATGCCACCCCGGTGTAATCTTAGCAAACTGTGATGAAGTTCTATTAGTAGGTCTTCTCTGACAGATGTCATAGACTGTATGCTGTTTATGAGAGCTAAAGAGTCTGTGCATAGTACCACCCTATCAGGTCTGACCTCTTCAACCCACTGGAATGCAATGATGGCTGCCACCATTTCTGCTGTATATACACCGATAACTGGTCAGACAATCTTTTGGAGAGATTAACTTTAAATTCTGGTATATATATTCCAACTCCCACACAGTCCTGTTTGTTCTTGGAACCGTCTTTGTAAATCTTTAAATAATTATAATAACTATGTCTCAGGTAAATGCTTGTTTTAACTCCCACTTCATTCTCTTTTCTTTTCCAGGATAGTAATATCGGTCTTTACGTCTGGAAGAAGCCATGGTGCAATGTTACTAACTGGGTTGGCTGTGGTGAAATCTAAAGCTTCCACTCCATATTCCCTCACTCTCTCTCTCCCCTCGTCCATCCAAACCCAAGCCCCTGAAACTTGGAGTACTCCCAACATTTTTTAGTTAGGGTCAGTAATTATGTGGAGAAGGCATTGAAAATGAAAGAGCTTGTAGTGGCAATCTGTCTACAAAAAATGCCACTACCGGGATCATGAAGCCATTTCCAACTCTTGCTTTTGCAACAAATGAGGTCCGCCATCGTCGAATGGTTAATTCTTTAATGTAGAAATGTATTTAAAAACAAAACTGAATTGCAAGATTAAAAACAAACAGACGAGGTCTAAAAACCTTCACTATTGCACAGCTGAGGTTGAAAAACTGTATGGCTTCCCAGACTAGATTCTCCCTCTGGCTCACCTGTGATTCCCTTACTACCCGGGCTAATTAGCACATACACACAGGTGCGCAGGTGACGTAACGATCAAACCATTCACACAAACCACACACACACACACACACACACACACACTATCCATTCACACACACATCCAAATTGGCTACAACAGAGCTTATGACAATAGTTTATTTTGACATTGAAAAGGCATATGATACCATGGTGGAATGTTACTAGAGCATCTGTTGTACATTAGTCAGCAATCCTCTCTGCTCCAACATATGGGATATCCTGTGAACTAATATCTTCTCCATCTATTTGCATAAGTGAGATGTCAAAGCTATGGGCCTATAGTTACCAGGATTAGCTGGATCCTTACCAGATTTATTAAATGGTAGTATTACTGCACATTTCTACTAACTATTCGGTATTATTCCATCCCTCCAAATTTTATTAAAGAGTCTTAATATCAATTGACATGATTCTACTGGTAGCTGTCGAAACATGGCATAACATAATTGGTCTTGTCCTGGAGCTGTATATCCAGTGCCTAGCAAAGCTAAGTTGAGTTCAGACATTGTAAAATCCACATCCAGTGTTGACATACTAGCCTCCCTTTTCAACTTCACATCCTTATTCTCTCTGAGTGCAAGTTCTTTCTGCTGCTTATGAATATCACTAAGGTGATCACCACTATTTATTGCCACAAATGCCCTTCCTAACATTTCTGCCACCTATATCTGACACTACCACCGTCTCCCCATCCATCAAAACTGGTATTTCATTCATTCTCTTAAACATAGACCATATATCTCCTAACTCTACTCCTCTACCTATGTTGGAACAGAACTCCCTCCAGTTTCTCTTTTTGATATATTTAATTGTCCTACGTCCACTGCCCTTTTCCTTTGATAATCCACAACATTCTCCCGTGACAGATTCTTCTTCAGTGCTCTAAATGCCTTGTTTCGGTCTTTTACAGCTCTGCTACATTCCTCATTACACCAAGGTACCACTTTCTTCCTTCCCTTTGTTGTTCTTTGTGGAATACTCAAAGATGCTGCATTCAAAGTGTGTTCTGTAATTTGCTTTGTGCAGACTTCTATGTTACCCTCTAATGCGACCAGGTTAGCAGACTCCTCACAGCATGACCTAAATTTTCCCCATTCCGCTTTCTCAAAGCACCCCCTAGTAATTGAAATCCCTTCTTGGCTACAAATAGTCGTATTAACTACAGTGAGAACTGGGAAATGGTCACTGCCTATGGTAGAGTGACTCTTAACATGCCATCCGCACGCATTCACTAAACTGTCTGATACCAGTTTAATATCCAAACATGATGTTTTCCTTGGACTACAGATCTCGACCACTATACACTCCACATCCTCTGGGCACGGGAGCTCCCTATATACCATCCCATCCTTGAAAAAGGTAGCACACCCTCCAACATTTTGATCATTAGGTCTATCATACCTTAACGAACTGAACCCTGGAATAACAAAATCTAGTTGGGGTCGTAACCAAGTTTCTTGTACACATACTACATCCGGAACTATATCAAATTCGTGAAGATACTTTTTAAATTCTTGACCATTAACTATGAGGTTTCTGGCTTTCCACTGTAGTATGTGAATTACCATAATTAGAGTTCTAACCCTCAGCATGTGTACTTTCCCCATTTTCAATTACTGTCAACATTTCATGTATCTGATCTGCTTTAATATCACTTATACCAAGGAATCTTTCTGCTGCCTCCACAATAGCCTTGATTCTATCACTTTTCTTTTTTAACTGAGATGCAACATTGATAGTATGACAGATGAAAACATGACATGCTTCTTCTTCTTCTTCTTCTTCTTCTTCTTCTTCTTCTTCTTCTTCTTGTGATTTTGAATGGCGGTTGTCCACCAGCTTTTGGAGCATTCCGCCACCATCTGGACTGGAGTGTGGATCAAGAGGACAACCTACACTTCCTTAAATCCTTATAAATAAATAACCCAGTTATCTTCAAAAAAGAAAACTAAAAATTAAAACAAATTTCCCCAGATCCTTGTTGCAGTATATCATCAGTAAATTTAATGTCATCTGGTTTTCACCAAGGTGTGAACTCAATCTTTGTCTGGCTTGATGATATTTAGGACAATACATGATTACATCCTCTATGGTCTCTTGACTTTTGCAATATTCACACATTCCATCAACAAGCTTTTTGATTATAACTAAAGTTCCTTAATCCTGTATGTCTTAGTCTCATTCTGGACACCATGTCTTCTTCTGGCTGACTTCTGTATGTATCCTGTTCTTCCCCACCTTTCCTTGAATTCTATACAGGTGTCCCCCAGACTGTACATTATCCCACAAAAACTGCCATTTTGCATTTGTTTTAGCTTTAATTATACTTTTGACTTCAGCTTTAATGTATTTAATATCCACCTCTATATCAGGCAGCTCTGCTGCTTTCTTCGCACATTTATCTGCTAATTCATTACCTCCTACACCTATATGAGCTGGTACCCATATAAATGTAGTACTAATACCTGACTCAATCAGATTGTTAGCTAGTTGCAGTATGTCATACACTATGTCCTGTCTAGTCTCAGAGTGAAGAAATGTAAGGCTTGTCAAAGCTGAGCTGCAGTCTGATGCAATCACAGCTTGCTTAGGTCTATTGCTCTCTACCCACAGCAAGGCCATCCATATTGCTAACAATTCTGCTGTGTATACAGCTAAATCATCATTCATTCTTTTAGCAGATTCAATGTTCAATTGAGGGATAACATAAGCAATTCCCATTCTCGTATCAGTCTTCTTTGATGCATCACTATATATTATGATTCCTTCTTTATATTTCCTTGAAATGTATCTCTGTACCCTGTAATGATCCACTTCAGTAACTTCCTTTTCCTCCAATAAGCCTGAGTCAACTGGAACCTGTAGCAAAAGCCAAGAAGGAACAACTGGACAGACCACTGAAGGGCTTTTGTCCAGGGCACTGATTCCCATCATGATTACCTTCTGCCTTATTGTCCATCCAAATCTTTTAATTAGGTCATTCTCTCTTTCTTGACATTGCCATAAAACTGACTGACTGAAGTGGACTGGAGTGGTCTTAATTGCTCCACAGCATAGCCTCAAGCCTTGATTTTTAATTACATCTAACTGCTTTAATGATGTTTTAGCAGCAGACCCATACACTATACACCAATAATCAAATACCGATCTCATCAGCCCTATATAAATGGATTTCAAAGCAGGTCGACTACTGCCTGCTGCATTTTATCCACTACAAAACCTATATTTCTTCCCTTTTTCCATATTGCTCCATCATCTGCAAACAATGCTACCCCAACAGAATTTTGTATATCCTTAAAGACATCATCAATCATGAATGTAATGGAAGCGGAGAGAGAGGGGGAATGACATGCAGCAGAGGGTCTGAGTCAAAACTGGGCCTGCTGCATCGAGGAGTAAACCACCCGCTCGACCAAATGAGCTCTCCCGGCACAAATGTTTCATCCTTTTACTGGAAATATTCTTCTCTCTCAGATTTTATATAAACAAATATCTGGCAAGCCTCCTGTGCAGTATAGAGCGTCTGCCTGTCTCTCTCAGACTAAACTGTGAAATGCCCCAACACCTGTGAGAAAAGACCTGTTTTGTTATTTTTGTTGTTGTCCTAACGATTGCTTGACCCCACCCATCAAACATTCATGATCAGAGAGGTTTTGGTAAGCCAGTATTTGGACTATTTGCTCTATTGCACCACTTTGTGCGGCGGGGTCATTTTGACCCCAGAGGACAACAGAAGTTATTATATTCAGTAAAACACCCATAATTAAATCACATTTTAAGAGCACAGTATTAAACAACTACCATTATTTTCAGACCATTTGATGAATAAAAAACATATTTTTACGGCAATGGATTTCCTTTGGGGTCAAAAATGACCCCAGGACAACAGGAGGGTTTTTAAAACACGGCAGCGCTGGGGGAATGTAAACCCTGACATCATAACTCATGTAGCCAATGAAGACTCTTTCTGGGAGTTTCTCTTCCTCAAAAGTTAACAAGACTGAAAGACTGTCGCATATATTTCTCTGAATCCGCTGACTCACTCAAAGGAATCCCTGAGATTACACCCCTCACAAACTTCTTATCAAACGCCATTGAACACTTCACTCGTTGTCCATTTCGTGTATTTATCTTTATTGCTTTCTGTTGTTGTTCTACATTTTTACACATCACCAGTAAAGAACCATTTCTCAATTTTTTAGCACTCCTTACCTCCCCAATATCTTTATGTAGCGCTTTGGTTAGTAGGATTGGACTCCGCTTATCAAAAGTAGTTCCCTCTTGCAACAGTTTGATAAATACCTTGAACTCCTCTTCACTCCTGTTTTTAGTTGTTCCCTTATCGCTATCACTATCAGCCGTCTTATCCCCGTCCTTATTTTTCTGGTTTTTTAAACTTACTCCGGTGTCCTACCTCCATCTCCTCACCGAACCTCTGACCACCGCCTGCAGCTCACCGCCGACAGACACCGTCTACGCTCCTCTCCTCCAGAGGCAGCCGTCGCCTTGCTCCCTGTCGCCGCCATCTTTCCGTCAATCATTCGTACGGACCAATCTACACCGCTTCTTTTTCTTCTTCTGTAAGTCAAAGTGTGTCCGGGCACTTTCCCGCCCCCTGCTGGACGCATTTATAAACTAATTTATTCTAAATATTTATTATTTATAACATTAGTTATTATTTAAAAAAAAATTTATTCTATCATTTTATTTATTTTAAATATATGTATCATTTAAATTATAATAGAACATTAATAACTACATTTAAATATCTGAAAATAAGACAAATTATGCAAAACAGTTTTTCAATAAACTTTATTGAATTTCATAATGTGACAACAGAACATAAAGCAGGCGGAATATTCTAAAAGATTGAAACAATTTCTTTAATTATTGACTGAAAAATACTTAAAATATACTATAAAATAATCAATATTCATAACAACACATAATATAATATTAATTAATTTAAAACGTTGAGTATATAAAGTTATTTTAAACAGAAATTAAACAGAAATCAGATAATTTCGTCTTTAATATAAACAATATTCTCTTAACATGTTTATCTTAAGACTTAAATATGGGGGTGGTGATGGCGCAGTGGATATGACACATGCCTTTGGTGAGGGAGACCTGGGTTTGATTCCCACTGTGATACATCAACCAATGTGTCCCTGAGCAAGGCACTTAACCCCTAGTAGCTCCAGAGGCGTGTTACCTCTGACATATGTAGCAACTGTAAGTCGCTTTGGATGAAAGCGTCAGCTAAAGGACATGTAATGTAAAATATATCCTGGTGTGTTTAGGGGGTTCTGGTCTGGTCTGGTCTGGTCTGGTTTGGTCTGGTCTGGGAGATCCAGGTGTATTTAGGGGGTCCTGCGTCTGGTCTGGGAGATCCAGGTGTATTTAGGGGGTACTGGTCTGGTCTTGGAGATCCAGGTGTATTTAGGGGGTACTGTGGGGGGTCTGGGAGGTACAGGTGTATTTAGGGGGTACTGGTCTGGTCTTGGAGATCCAGGTGTATTTAGGGGGTACTGCGTCTGGTCTGGGAGGTCAAGGTGTATTTAGGGGGTACTGTGGGGGGTCTGGGAGGTACAGGTGTCTTTAGGAGGTACTGGTCTGGTCTGGTCTGGGAGATCCAGGTGTATTTAGGGGGTACTGTGGGGGGTCTGGGAGGTACAGGTGTCTTTAGGAGGTACTGGTCTGGTCTGGTCTGGGAGATCCAGGTGTATTTAGGGGGTACTGTGTCTGGTCTGGGAGATCCAGGTGTATTTAGGGGGTACTGTGGGGGGTCTGGGAGGTACAGGTGTCTTTAGGAGGTACTGGTCTGGTTTGGTCTGGGAGATCCAGGTGTATTTAGGGGGTACTGGTCTTGTCTGGGCGATCCAGGTGTATTTAGGGGGTACTGTGGGGTGTCTGGGAGGTACAGGTGTATTTAGGAGGTACTGGTCTGGTTTGGTCTGGTCTGGGAGATCCAGGTGTATTTAGGGGGGGTACTGTGTCTGGTCTGGGAGATCCAGGTGTATTTAGGGGGTACTGTGTCTGGTCTGGGAGATCCAGGTGTATTTAGGGGGTACTGTGGGGGTCTGGGAGGTACAGGTGTATTTAGGAGGTACTGGTCTGGTCTGGCCTGGTCTGGGAGATCCAGGTGTATTTAGGGGGTACTGGTCTGGTCTGGGAGATCCAGGTGTATTTAGGGGGTACTGCGTCTGGTCTGGGAGATCCAGGTGTATTTAGGGGGTACTGTGGGGGTCTGGGAGGTACAGGTGTATTTAGGGGGGTACTGGTCTGGTCTTGGAGATCCAGGTGTATTTAGGGGGTACTGCGTCTGGTCTGGGAGATCCAGGTGTATTTAGGGGTACTGTGGGGGTCTTGGGGGTTTTCGTCTGGTCTGGGAGATCCAGGTGTATTTAGGGGGTAATGTGGAGGGTCTGGGGGGTACAGGTGTCTTTAGGAGGTACTGGTCTGGTCTGGTCTGGGAGATCCAGGTGTATTTAGGGGGTACTGGTCTGGTCTGGGAGATCCAGGTGTATTTAGGGGGTACTGCGTCTGGTCTGGGAGATCCAGGTGTATTTAGGGGGTACTGGTCTGGTCTTGGAGATCCAGGTGTATTTAGGGGGTACTGGTCTTGTCTGGGCGATCCAGGTGTATTTAGGGGGTACTGTGGGGGGTCTGGGAGGTACAGGTGTATTTAGGGGGTACTGGTCTGGTCTTGGAGATCCAGGTGTATTTAGGGGGTACTGCGTCTGGTCTGGGAGATCCAGGTGTATTTAGGGGGTACTGTGGGGGGTCTTGGGGGTACTGTGTCTGGTCTGGGAGATCCAGGTGTATTTAGGGGGTAATGTGGAGGGTCTGGGGAGTACTGCGTCTGTTCTGGGAGGTCAAGGTGTATTTAGGGGGTACTGTGTCTGGTCTGGGAGATCCAGGTGTATTTAGGGGGTACTGTGGGGGGTCTGGGAGGTACAGGTGTCTTTACGAGGTACTGGTCTGGTCTGGTCTGGGAGATCCAGGTGTATTTAGGGGGTACTGGTCTGGTCTGGGAGATCCAGGTTATTTAGGGGGTACTGCGTCTGGTCTGGGAGATCCAGGTGTATTTAGGGGGTACTGGTCTGGTCTTGGAGATCCAGGTGTATTTAGGGGGTACTGGTCTTGTCTGGGCGATCCAGGTGTATTTAGGGGGTACTGTGGGGGGTCTGGGAGGTACAGGTGTATTTAGGAGGTACTGGTCTGGTTTGGTCTGGTCTGGGAGATCCAGGTGTATTTAGGGGGTACTGTGTCTGGTCTGGAAGATCCAGGTCTATTTAGGGGGGGTACTGTGTCTGGTCTGGGAGATCCAGGTGTATTTAGGGGGTACTGTGTCTGGTCTGGGAGATCCAGATGTATTTAAGGGGTACTGTGGGGGGTCTGGGAGGTACAGGTGTATTTAGGAGGTACTGGTCTGGTCTGGTCTGGTCTGGGAGATCCAGGTGTATTTAGGGGGTACTGGTCTGGTCTGGGAGATCCAGGTGTATTTAGGGGGTACTGAGTCTGGTCTGGGAGATCCAGGTGTATTTAGGGGGTACTGTGGGGGTCTGGGAGGTACAGGTGTATTTAGGGGGTACTGGTCTGGTCTTGGAGATCCAGGTGTATTTAGGGGGTACTGCGTCTGGTCTGGGAGATCCAGGTGTATTTAGGGGGTACTGTGGGGGGTCTTGGGGGTACTGCGTCTGGTCTGGGAGATCCACGTGTATTTAGGGGGTAATGTGGAGGGTCTGGGGGGTACTGCGTCTGTTCTGGAGGGTCTGGGGGGTCTGGGAGGTCTGGGGGGTCTCGTGGGTACTGTGGGGGGTAGTGTGGTGGGTCTGGGAGGTCTGGGGGGTCTGGGGGTCTTGTGGGTACTGTGGGGGGTAGTGTGGTGGGTCTGGGAGGTCTGGGGGGTCTGGGGGGTCTTGTGGGTACTGTGGGGGGTAGTGTGGTGGGTCTGGGAGGTCTGGGGGGTCTGGGGGTCTTGTGGGTACTGTGGGGGTACTGTGGGGGGTCTGGGAGGTCTGGGGGTCTGGTGGGTACTGTCGGGGGTAGTGTGGTGGGTCTGGGAGGTCTGGGGGGTCTGGGGGGTCTGGTGGGTACTGTGGGGGGTAGTGTGGTGGGTCTGGGAGGTCTGGGGGTCTGGGGGGTCTGGTGGGTACTGTGGGGGGTAGTGTGGTGGGTCTGGGAGGTCTGGGGGGTCTGGGGGGTCTTGTGGATACTGTGGGGGGTCTGGTGGGTACTGTGGGGGGTAGTGTGGTGGGTCTGGGAGGTCTGGGGGGTCTGGGGGGTCTTGTGGGTACTGTGGGGGGTAATGTGGTGGGTCTGGGAGGTCTGGGGGGTCTGGGGGGTCTGGGGGGGTCTGGGGGGTGTATTTAGGGGGTATTGTGGGGGGTCTGGGTGGTTACTGCGTCTGGTCTGGGGGGTCTGGGATCCTGGTCTGGGAGAAGGCAGAGACTCGGGCGTAGACGCCGGGTTTCAGGGGACGACCACAACCTTTACCAAACGAGGTCACACCTGCAGCAGCCAATCAGAACACAGAACACATGCAGCAGCCAATCAGAACACAAAACACATCTCATCACATTAGACTGGGGAGGGTTGTGTGTGTGTGTGTTTGTGTGTGTGTGTGTGTGTGTGTGTGTGTCTGTCTGTGTGTCTGTGTTTGTGTGTGTGTCTCTGTGTGTGTCTCTGTGTGTGTGTGTGTGTCTGTCTGTGTGTGTGTGTGTGTGTCTGTGTGTGTGTCTCTGTGTGTCTCTGTGTGTGTGTGTGTCTGTGTGTGTCTCTGTGTGTGTGTGTGTGTCTGTCTGTGTGTGTGTGTGTGTGTGTGTGTGTCTGTGTGTGTGTGTGGGTGTGTGTGTCTGTGTGTCTCTGTGTGTGTGTGTGTGTGTGTCTCTGTGTTTGTCTGTCTGTGTGTGTGTTTGTCTGTGTGTCTGTATGTGTGTTTGTGTGTGTGTGTGTGTGTGTGTGTGTGTGTGTGTGTGTGTGTGTGTGTGTGTGTGTGTGTGTGTGTGTGTGTGTGTGTGTGTGTGTGTGTGTGTGTGTGTGTGTGTGTGTGTGTGTGTGTGTGTGTGTGTGTGTGTGTGTGTGTGTGTGTGTGTGTGTCTGTGTGTGTAACTGACCAATCAGAGTCCAGTATCCATCTTCCAGACACACCAGTGGACCTCCAGAGTCGCCCTGAGAGAAAAACCAACATGTTTAATCTTCATTAACTCAGCCGACTGACCAATCAGATCACAGTCTGTACAACTCAAATATACGTTTCCTTTCACAGAGGGAGGGGTGAAGAAGGGGGTGAAGAAAGTACCAACAAGCTGACATCACACACAGGTTTGCCTGTTTGGTAAGTCTTTGTTGCCATGGTTACCTGACAGGCGTCAACCCCCCCCTCTGGGAGGCCGGCACAGACCATGCTGGCGGTGATGGAGTACTCCGGTAACTGGTCCTCACACTCAGACTGGGACAGCAGAGGAAGCTCCGCCTCCTGCAGCACGTCAAGCAGGGAACCTTGGGGGGGCAGTAAGTAAGTAAACTTTATTCATACAGCACCTTTCACAGACAAGGGGGGTCACAAAGTGCTTTACAGAAGGAACAAATACAATACAATACAAAACCACATGGCTAACTAAATGCTTGTCTAAAAAGGTGAGTCTTCAGGTGTTTCCTAAAAGTTTCCACAGAGTCCAAAGCTCTCACGGCTAAAGGGAGAGAGTTTAAAGGGCCTGGGGCCACCACAGAGAAAGCACCATCACCTCTTGTTTTAAAACGTGTTCTGGGAACAGTTAAAAGGTCTTGGCTTGGTTGAACTTTGCTGTATGTGAAAATCCAAAAAACAATTAAAAATTATATTCCTGCTTTTTGAAATATTTTTGCTTTTTGAAATGTATTTGTATTAATCCAAAAGACAGCTAAAACTATACTTCTGCTTTTGAAATGTATCAGCTCAAGAACAGTGGAGACTGTGCTTCTGCTTTTGACATGAGTTAACCCAAAAACAGCTAAAATATATTTCTGCTCTTGAGACTATAATACTGTCTTTGATTTTGGTTTATGAGTGCTAATGTGCCTTTAGAAATATAATCATGCCAAGTTTTTGTGTTACTATAAACATGCTTAGAGACATTTTAGTGTGAGTTGCGGTGTGAAGCTGCCTATTTGACCCTGCAGTCGGAAAGAGGAAGTGTCTGCAAGAGGCTTCAGATGTATAAGTTGCTTTGTGTAACTGTCTGTCTGAACCTGCACAGCTGGAAAGAGGAAGTGCTGTTGGGGCCCTGTGTACAGGGGTGGGCTCTGGGTGCACATAAGAGGTGAAAAGGTTACTGCTCTGACCTATTGATCAATGCAGTCAAACTGAGCCGTTAGATTCTATGTTAGATAGCAACATGCATATGTATAAAGGAAATATCGTCATATGAGATGTTTCTACGTATATCTGTGATGGGGGGTTGAACCCCAAGAAATGTACATATAAAAATGGGTGCTTTCTCTCCCTTGGGTTCGTTTTCTGCTCTTTTGACCGATACCCTACGAGTAGGGACCTCCTGTGTCTTAGAGCATTTTTTGAGTGATTGAACTCTGTTCATTTTTCCATTTATTTTGTTTGCTTGTTAACTCTTTGCTTTTTAAAAAAAAATAATAAAACCACCTGTGTTCGTCTTGAGCAAGGTGACCCAAAAAACCTTGTGAGTCTTTTTTTGCTCTTTTAGAAAACTTTCTTTCCTTTTTTCCTTTTTTTTTCTTTTTTGCCGCTTACCCGTGTGAGCGGGGACCCCCTAAAGGAGAAGTGGGGGCCTCTTCTTTAACCGTGTGAGCGGGGACCCCCTAAAGGAGAAGTGGGGGCCTCTTCTTTAACCGTGTGAGCGGGGACCCCCTAAAGGAGAAGTGGGGGCCTCTTCTTTAACCGTGTGAGCGGGGACCCCCTAAAGGAGAAGTGGGGGCCTCTTCTTTAACCGTGTGAGCGGGGACCCCCCTAAAGGAGAAGTGGGGGCCTCTTCTTTAACCGTGTGAGCGGGGACCCCCCTAAAGGGGAAGTGGGGGCCTCTTCTTTAACCGTGTGAGCGGGGACCCCCTAAAGGAGAAGTGGGGGCCCTTCTTTCTTGGGGACCCCCCTAAAGGAGAAGTGGGGCCTCCCCCCCTAAAGGGGAAGTGGGGGCCTCTTCTTTAACCGTGTGAGCGGGACCCCCTAAAGGGAAGTGGGGGCCTCTTCTTTAACCGTGTGTGGGGACCCCCCCTAAAGGAGAAGTGGGGGGCCTCTTCTTTACCCCCCTAAAGGGAAGTGGGGCCTCTTCTTTGTGAGCGGGGACCCCCCTAAAGGGGAAGTGGGGGCCTCTTCTTTAACCGTGTGAGCGGGGACCCCCCTAAAGGGGAAGTGGGGGCCTCTTCTTTAACCGTGTGAGCGGGGACCCCCCTAAAGGGGAAGTGGGGGCCTCTTCTTTAACCGAGCGGTTTGCAGGAACCCCGGGGACCGACCTGACAAGCAGACCTTTGATTCTCCAGCTGATCGGAAACCTCTGTGACCACGGCAGAGGCAGCTGTCCGAGTGTCAGTAATTAATTGTAATGAAAAAAATGACACCCAGATTTTGCGCAGCATTACAGTCAGAGAGTGTTAGAGTCCCAACGACCTGCCTAATCTTAGGGGTCATGTTGTCTGGAGCAAAAATCATCACAACAGTTTTGTCTGAATTTAGTTGCAAAAAATTGTCGGCCATCCATTTGTTACTGGAGGCTAAACAGTTGTGCAACAAGGACAGTTTGTCCAGCCTATCAGGGCTAAAAGATAAATATAACTGGATGTCATCAGCATAACAATGGTAAGATATTTCTTTGAATCTACCAATAATCTTTCCAAGAGGAAGCATATACAGGCTAAATATCAGGGGGCCAAGCACTGCACCTTGGGACAGAGGAGCAGAGTCTGACATGTATGTTATATGGACACAGAAAACCTCCTGTCTGAAAGATAGGAAGAAAACCGGTCCAGAGCTGATCCAGTGATGCCCACGGTTGTTTTCAGTCTATCAGAGTGCAATGATCAACAGTATCAAACGCTGCGCTGAGATCTCGTAGGACCAGAACAGAACATTTAGCCCCATCGGCAGCCATCAAACTATCATTAGAGACCGTAAGGAGATTAGTCTCAGTTGTCATCCTGAGAGGTGCAGGAGCACCTGAAGCAGAGAGAGAGGTCTGGCAGCGACCTCAGATGCACGGGCAGGGACCAGAGTCCTGGGGAGGTCAGGGCATCGGGACCAGAGTCCTGGGGAGGTCAGGGCATCGGGACCAGAGTCCTGAGGAGGTCAGGGCATCGGGACCAGAGTCATGGGGAGGTCAGGGCATCGGGACCAGAGTCATGGGGAGGTCAGGGCATCAGGACCAGAGTCCTGAGGAGGTCAGGGCATCGGGACCAGAGTCCTGAGGAGGTCAGGGCATCGGGACCAGAGTCCTGGGGAGGTCAGGGCATCGGGACCAGAGTCCTGAGGAGGTCAGGGCATCGGGACCAGAGTCCTGAGGAGGTCAGGGCATCGGGACCAGAGTCCTGGGGAGGTCAGGGCATCGGGACCAGAGTCCTGTTCTGTGGGCGGCTGTGGCTCAGTGGTAGAGGTGGTTGCCTGCCAATCGGAAGGTTGGTGGTTCGATCCTTGGCCTTGCAGTCCCATGTCGAAGTGTCCTGATTGTGTGACTGATTATCTGATGAGCAGGTGGCTCCTTGTACGGCAGCCTCGGCCACAGAGTATGAATGTGTGTGAATGGTGAATGGTTCCTGTACCATGTTATAGAGCTTTGAGTAGTCGTTGAGACTACTCAAAGCTCTATATAAGATACAGAATAGTCCATTTACAGCACTTTGACTTGAGAGTGCTTTATAAATAAATGTATTATTATTATTATAGGACTCTGAACCATTAAGTCTATAGGAACCTGAACCATTAATCCTATAGGACTCTGAACCCATAAATGTGCTGAGGCCCCCGACTGAGCAGTACCCCCCCTCTCACCCTGCTCTTCAGTGCGTCCCCAGCCAGCGATCCAACATCTGGTTCCAGCTGTGAAGTCCTGACCATCGGCCGGTAAACACACCGGCTGGACCACCTCTGGAACACACAAAACTTTATTAGTTCATTATTTAAACACACAAAACTTTATTAGTTTATCATTTAAACACACAAAACTTTATTAGTTCATTATTTAAACACACAAAACTTTATTAGTTCATTATTTTGACACACAAAACTTTATTCATTCATCATTTAAACACACAAAACTTTATTAGCTCATCATTTAAACACACACAAAACTTTATTAGTTCCTCCTTTAAACTCTAACACATCCAACTACTCCTCCAAACCATCTCAGGATATCGCTCGTTTCATACAATCAGTGACGTGCACTGGTTTGGGCTGTTGTTGCCCTGGCAACAGCCCCTTTGCCCTGATTGGCTCAGCTGCCCCTCTGGGGAATACAACTTCTCTTTCTTGTTGTTGTGGCAGCATCACTAATAAGCCCATCATTAAGAAATTACATCAATATACCATCCAATCCATGTTGATTCACTGTTAACGTCACAGAGTCACGTGTGTGTGTCTGTGTGTGTGTGTGAGAGTGTGTGTGTGTGTCTCTGTGTGTGTGTGTGTGTGTGTGTGTGTCTGTGTGTGTCTCTGTGTGTGTAAAATATAAAGTGAATGTGTTGTTACTGACCGGTGAAGCTGATTGGCTGCTGCAGATGCATCATGGCGATGTCGGCCTGTTTGGTCTGCCTGTTGTACTGCGGGTGGATCACGATGCGATCGACTCGTCGGGTCTGGACGTCTGCGGCGCCGCTGTTGCTCTGAGCGTGGAGGCCAAGCAGCGCCTCCCACCACTGCAGGTGCACGTTCTTCCTACACCACAACCACAACAACAACATCAACAACAGGTTAACTGATACAGATACATATGGATATAATCTAAGCTGCAGGCAGCCATGTTTGGGCCTCGCACCCCCTCCTCATCATAGTACTGCATTGTCATCTACTTCCTGTTTTGCAGCGTAACATAAGAACGTAACGCTCGTGTTCACCATCAACCGTGGTTCAACTGTTTCTCGTTCTAGGTCAACATCTAAAACTTGAACCGTAACACTCTTGTTTGTTATTTTTTAAATTTTTTTGTCATTTTTTTTCACGTTTTTGCCTCTTTTATTTCATCAATTCTTTTCTTCAAATGCTATAAAATTCTATAAAAACACCCAAATCCAATGACAGTAGTGAGCTGATCACTAATTTTACATGTGAACAGCGTTCTAGGGAACCATCCACGTTATTATTTTTGATAATTTGGTTGAAAGAAACCCACATTTCTGATATAGAAACTTTCTGAAAATGTGTCTAACTGTTCAGATGCACCAATCAGGGCCAGACGGGGGTGTCTAACTGTTCAGATGCACCAATCAGGGCCAGGCAGGGGTGTCTAATTGTTCAGATGCACCAATCAGGGCCAGGAGGGGGTATCTAACTGTGTGTCAATCACTGCTCATGCACACAACCTTGTCGGGGGAGGGGCTTAGGAGACCGTTTTGGGTTTTAGCAGAAAGGGGGGAGGGACTGAAAAGTTGTCGATTTTCAAAAGTCCTGGATCTTCACAATCCTACCTACAGCACCTTGAAGTACAATGCAATGCATTTTGGGTTTAGGGATAGAAATACAGCTCACGTCCTGTTGGGTTTAGGGTATGGCTCCAAGAGGCTTTTTTGTTGGGTTTAGGGTATGGACTCAAAGAGGCTTTTCTGGTGGATTTAGGGTATGGCTCAAAGAGGCTTTTCTGTTGGGTTTAGGGTATGACTCAAAGAGGCTTTTCTGTTGGGTGTAGGGTATGTCTCCAAGAGGTTTTTCTGTTGGGTTTAGGGTATGGCTCCAAGAGGCTTTTCTGTTGGGTGTAGGGTATGTCTCCAAGAGGCTTTTCTGTTGGGTTTAGGGTATGGCTCCAAGAGGCTTTTCTGTTGGGTTTAGGGTATGACTCAAAGAGGCTTTTCTGTTGGGTGTAGGGTATGTCTCCAAGAGGCTTTTCTGTTGGGTTTAGGGTATGACTCAAAGAGGCTTTTCTGTTGGGTGTAGGGTATGTCTCCAAGAGGCTTTTCTGTTGGGTTTAGGGTATGACTCAAAGAGGCTTTTCTGTTGGGTGTAGGGTATGTCTCCAAGAGGCTTTTCTGTTGGGTTTAGGGTATGGCTCCAAGAGGCTTTTCTGTTGGGTTTAGGGTATGGCTCCAAGAGGCTTTTCTGTTGGGTTTAGGGTATGGCTCCAAGAGGCTTTTCTGTCTGTCTTTCTGTAAGGGCTACTCTTATTCTTTGAAATATCTGTAGGGGGCACTACTGAGCCAATTGACCGCCCGAGACCCCCATCAGATAAACTGAACGAACATTGAACTGTTTTGGCGACAGGGGTTTTCATGTCCTTTTGTCTCTTAAATGTATCATTGTTGTTTTTTAAATAAAGTTTAATCATCGTCTAACCCATAGACGCAGTGTGCGGCGGTCAGCAGCCAGTCTTGGCCAATCAGAGACGCTCCACACACTTGACGTCCTCTCCACTGCAGAGACACGATCCACGGCCACGCCCCCTTCTCAGCATTAGCCCCGCCCACCACTCTGATGTCACCTGACAACAAACAGGAAACACAAACTGCAGTCAGACACAGCTATCTGCACTGCTACCTGTCTGTCTCAAAGCTACCTGTCTATCTACACCGGTATCTGTCTGTCTCACAGCTACCTGTCTATCTGCACTGCTACCTGTCTGTCTCACAGCTACCTGTCTGTCTGCACCGGTACCTGTCTGCACACAAATAAATATTTTTGAAAAGAATTGAATATTTTCAGAAAAAGTTGGAATATTTTGAGTCAGACTGTTTTACCTTTAGCAGGTTTCCTCTCTGCTGATTGGTCTGTCTCCCTCATGACATCACCAGGTTTACTCTCTGCTGATTGGTTCGTCTCCCTCGGTGCATTAGTGACATTTCTAACCCCGCAAGCTGTAACACAGTTAATACCACCTTAAACTGTCTGTGTACACATGATTCCACATTAAACTGTGTATGAACACATTAGTCCACCTTAAACTGTCTATGAACACATGATTCCACTTTAAACTTTAAACTGTCTATGAACACATGAATAACTTACGTTGGTTGTCACAGCTCAGAGAAATCACTTCCTCACTGGCGCATGAATCACTGGAAACAGATAAAAACTGAAATATTAAATAATAAATTTAATGTTTTGGTGTCTAAACATTCACGTGACTGGCCGACGGTCAATGTTATTTGTAGTGTCTGGGTGTCTAGGTGTCTGGGTGTCTGGGTGTCTGGGTGTCTGGGTTTTTGGGTGTCTAGGTGTCTAGGTGTCTGGGTGTCTGGGTGTTTGGGTGTGTGGGTGTCTGGGTCTGGGTGTTTGGGTGTCTGGGTGTCTGGGTGTTTGGGTGTCTGGGTGTCTGGGTGTCTAGGTGTCTGGGTGTCTGGGTGTCTGGGTGTTTGGGTGTCTGGGTCTGGGTGTCTAGTTGTCTAGGTGTCTGGGTCTGGGTGTCTAGGTGTCTGGGTGTCTGGGTGTCTGGGTGTCTGGGTCTGGGTGTCTAGTTGTCTAGGTGTCTGGGTCTGGGTGTCTAGCTGTCTAGGAGTCTGGGTGTTTGGGTGTCTGGGTTTCTAGGTGTCTGGGTCTGGGTCTGGGTGTCTGAGTGTCTGGTTGTCTGGGTGTCTGAGTGTCTGAGTGTCTGGTTGTCTGGGTGTCTAGGTGTCTAGGTGTCTAGGTGTCTGGGTGTCTGGGTGTCTAGGTGTCTGGGTGTCTAGGTGTCTAGGTGTCTGGGTGTCTAGGTGTCTAGGTGTCTGGGTGTCTAGGTGTCTGGGTGTCTGGGTGTCTGGGTGTCAGGGGTGTTTAGGTGTCTGGGTGTCTAGGTGTCTGGGTGTCTAGGTGTCTGGGTGTCTGGGTGTCTGGGTGTCAGGGGTGTCTAGGTGTCTGGGTGTCTGGGTGTCTAGGTGTCTGGGTGTCTAGGTGTCTAGGTGTCTGGGTGTCTGGGTGTCTAGGTGTCTGGGTGTCTAGGTGTCTAGGTGTCTGGGTGTCTAGGTGTCTGGGTGTCTGGGTGTCTGGGTGTCAGGGGTGTTTAGGTGTCTGGGTGTCTGGGTGTCTGGGTGTCTGGGCGTCTAGGTGTCTGGGTGTCTTGGTGTCTGGGTCTGGTCTGGGTCCACTACCTGAGGCTGGTCTGCAGCGCTCCGTTGGTGATGTTGAAGGATGTAAACGGTGAGTCTTGTGGCCGAGCCGGCAGAAGAGTGGTTTCCCCTGACCTGCAGAGAAACAGGTGAGTAAAGGGTTACCTCTATCCCAGGTACTGAAAGGTGAGTAAAGGGTTACCTTTATTTCAGGTACTCACAGGTGTGTAAAGGGTTACCTGTATCCCAGGTACCGACAGGTGAGTAAAGGGTTACCTGTATCCCAGGTACTGACAGGTGAGTAAAGGGTTACCTGTATCCCAGGTACTGACAGGTGAGTTAAGGGTTACCTGTATCTCAGGTACTGACAAGTGAGTAAAGGGTTACCTGTATCTCAGGTACTGACAAGTGAGTAAAGGGTTACCTGTATCCCAGGTACTGACAGGTGAAGTCAGACAGCTGAGACGTCCAGGTGTCAGAACACACGGTCAGCAGAGAGGAAACTTGTTTATACTGTAGAGCACTTGAACTGTTGCTGGGTAACACAACTGAAACATACACAAACACACACACACACACACACACACACACACACACACACACACACACACACACACACACACACACACACACACACACACACACACACACACACAGAATCAGACACAGACACACAGACACACAGACACACACACACACACACACACACACACACACACACACATTGCATAAACACACACACACACACACACAGACACACACACACACACACACACACACACACACACACACACACACACACACACAGACTCAGACACAGACACACAGACACACACACACACACACACACACACACACACACACACACACACACACACACACACACATTGCATAAACACAGACACACACAACACACACACACACACACACACACACACACATTGCATAAACACAGGCACACACACTCACACACACACATACACACACACACACACACACACACACACACAGACACACACACACACACACACAGACACACACACACACACACACACACACACACACACACACACAGACAAACAAACACACACACACACACACACACACACACACACACAGACGTAATAATATGCTGGCTGTATACACACTAAAAGTAGTGGTTATTTACATGGAGTCTGGTGGGAAACAGGGTCCAGGTAAACTCAACTCACCGCAGTAGGCTTCATCAGAGGCGTCAGGACAGTCGGCGTTGCCGTCACACTGATCGTTACCATGGATACAACTGCCTGTCTGACACTGGAACTGACCGACTGCACACGCAGCTGTTCACAACAATCAGTAATCAGTAATCATCAGAAATCAATAATTATCAGTAATCAGTAATCATCAGTAATCAATAATCATCAGTAATCAATAATTATAAGTAATCAATAATAATCAATAATCATCAGTTATCAATAATCATCAGTAATCAATGATCAGTAACCATCAGTAATCAATAATCATCAATAATTAATCATCCGTAATCAATAATCATCCGTAATCAATAATCATCAGTAATCAGTAATCATCAGTAATCAATAATCATCAGTAATCAGTAATCAATAATCATCATTAATCAAGAATCATCAGTAATCAAGAATCACCAGTAATCAGTAATCAATAATCATCAGTAATCAGTAATCATCAGTAATAAATAAGCATCAGTAATCAGTGAACAATATCCTCTGACCCTGAACTCACCCGGTGACCCCAGGCCGACCCCCGAGGTGAAGTTGGCACACTGACAGTGATGAACTGAATCCTGGATTATGAGGGTGTTGAATCTCACCGGTGACCCCCAGGTCCGTAAACAACCACACTGACATCTGATTGGTTGTTCAAGTAATGCCAGTGAGAACAGCTGAAAGAAATAAAACAAGGTACAGTCTGAAGAATTATGAGGTCACCTGACAAGTTCAATTCTAAAGAATGATGAGGTCACCTGACAAGTTACAGTCTGAAGAATGATGAGGTCACCTGACCAGTTCAATTCTGAAGAATGATGAGGTCACCTGACAAGATACAGTCTGAAGAATGATGAGGTCACCTGACAAGTTACAGTCTGAAGAATGATGAGGTCACCTGACAAGTTACAGTCTGAAGAATGATGAGGTCACCTGACAAGTTCAATGAGGTCGTGAAAAGTAAAGAATGATGAGGTCACCTGAAAAGTTACAGCCTGAAGAATGATGAGGTCACCTGTTACAGCATGAAGAATGATGAGGTCACCTGACAAGTTGCAGTCTGTAGAATGATGAGGTCACCTGACAAGTTGCAGTCTGAAGAATGATGAGGTCACCTGATAAGTTACAGCCTGTAGAATGATGAGGTCACCTGATAAGTTACAGCATGAAGAATGATGAGGTCACCTGACAAGACATGAAGAAGAATGATGAGGTCACCTGACCAGTTACAGCATGAAGAATGATGAGGTCACCTGACAAGTTACAGTCTGAAGAATGATGAGGTCACCTGAAAAGTTACAGCCTGTAGAATGATGAGGTCACCTGAAAAGTTACAGCCTGAAGAATGATGAGGTCACCTGACAAGTTACAGCATGAAGAATGATGAGGTCACCTGACAAGTTGCAGTCTGTAGAATGATGAGGTCACCTGACAAGTTGCAGTCTGAAGAATGATGAGGTCACCTGATAAGTTACAGTCTGAAGAATGATGAGGTCACCTGATAAGTTACAGCATGAAGAATGATGAGGTCACCTGACAAGTTACAGCATGAAGAATGATGAGGTCACCTGACAAGTTACAGCATGAAGAATGATGAGGTCACCTGACAAGTTACAGTCTGAAGAATGATGAGGTCACCTGACAAGTTCAATACTGAAGAACGATGAGGTCACCTGAAAAGTTATGGCCTGTAGAATGATGAGGTCACCTGAAAAGTTGAAGAATGATGAGGCCTGAAGAATGATGAGGTGACAAGTTACCTGAAGAAAAAGTTACAAGTTACAGCATGAAGAATGATGAGGTCACCTGACAAGTTACAGCATGAAGAATGATGAGTTCACCTGAAGACATGAGTTACAGTCTGAAGAATGATGAGGTCACCTGACTGAAGAATGAAGTTGACAAGTTACAGTCTGAAGAATGATGAGGTCACCTGACAAGTTACAGCCTGAAGAATGATGAGGTCACCTGACAAGTTACAGCCTGAAGAATGATGAGGTCACCACCTGAGAATGATTACAGCATGAAGAATGATGAGGTCACCTGACAAGTTACAGCCTGAAGAATGATGAGGTCACCTGACAAGTTACAGTCTGAAGAATGATGAGGTCACCTGACAAGTTACAGCCTGAAGAATGATGAGGTCACCTGACAAGTTACACAGTCTGAAGAATGATGAGGTCACCTGACAAGTTACAGCATGAAGAATGACAGTCACCTGACAAGTTACAATGATGAGGTCACCTGACAAGTTACAGTCTGAAGAATGATGAGGTCACCTGACAAGTTACAGTCTGAAGAATGATGAGGTCACCTGACAAGTTACAGTCTGAAGAATGATGAGGTCACCTGACAAGTTACAGTCTGAAGAATGATGAGGTCACCTGACAAGTTACAGTCTGAAGAATGATGAGGTCACCTGACAAGTTACAGTCTGAAGAATGATGAGGTCACCTGACAAGTTACAGCCTGAAGAATGATGAGGTCACCTGACAAGTTACAGTCTGAAGAATGATGAGGTCACCTGACAAGTTACAGTCTGAAGAATGATGAGGTCACCTGACCAGTTACAGTCTGAAGAATGATGAGGTCACCTGACAAGTTACAGTCTGAAGAATGATGAGGTCACCTGACAAGTTACAGCCTGAAGAATGATGAGGTCACCTGACAAGTTACAGTCTGAAGAATGATGAGGTCACCTGACAAGTTACAGTCTGAAGAATGATGAGGTCACCTGACAAGTTACAGTCTGAAGAATGATGAGGTCACCTGACAAGTTACAGCCTGTAGAATGATGAGGTCACCTGACAAAGAATGATGAGGTCACCTGACAAGTTGACAAGAATGACAGGTCACCTGACAAGAATGAAGAATGATGAGGTCACCTGACAAGTTACAGTCTGAAGAATGATGAGGTCACCTGAGCTGAAGAATGATGAGGTTACAGTCTGAAGAATGATGAGGTCACCTGACAAGTTACAGTCTGAAGAATGATGAGGTCACCTGACTGAAGAATGATTACAGTCTGAAGAATGATGAGGTCACCTGACAAGTTACAGTCTGAAGAAGATGAGGTCACCTGACAAGTTACAGTCTGAAGAATGATGAGGTCACCTGACAAGTTACAGTCTGAAGAATGATGAGGTCACCTGACCAGTTACACCTGAAGAATGATGAGGTCACCTGACAAGTTACAGTCTGAAGAATGATGAGGTCACCTGACCAGTTACAGCATGAAGAATGATGAGGTCACCTGACAAGTTACAGTCTGAAGAATGATGAGGTCACCTGACAAGTTACAGTCTGAAGAATGATGAGGTCACCTGACAAGTTACAGTCTGAAGAATGATGAGGTCACCTGAC
>NC_041343.1:35634497-35687059 GCF_004354835.1 Perca flavescens | reverse complement strand
ATGAGGTCACCTGACAAGTTACAGTCTGAAGAATGATGAGGTCACCTGACAAGTTACAGTCTGAAGAATGATGAGGTCACCTGACAAGTTACACTGAAGAATGATGAGGTCACCTGACAAGTTACAGCTGAAGAATGATGAAGAATGATGAGGTCACCTGACAAGTTACAGTCTGAAGAATGATGAGGTCACCTGACAAGTTACAATGAAGAATGATGAGGTCACCTGACAAGTTACACCTGAAGAATGATGAGGTCACCTGAAGTTACAGTCTGAAGAATGATGAGGAAGAGTCTGAAGAATGATGAGGTCACCTGACAAGTTACAGTCTGAAGAATGATGAGGTCACCTGACAAGTTACAGCCTGAAGAATGATGAGGTCACCTGACAAGTTACAGTCTGAAGAATGATGAGGTCACCTGACAAGTTACAGCCTGAAGAAGAATGATGAGAATGATCACCTGACAAGTTACAGTCTGAAGAATGATGAGGTCACCTGACAAGTTACAGCCTGAAGAATGATGAGGTCACCTGACAAGTTACAGTCTGAAGAATGATGAGGTCACCTGACAAGTTACAGTCTGAAGAATGATGAGGTCACCTGACAAGTTACAGTCTGAAGAATGATGAGGTCACCTGACAAGTTACAGCATGAAGAATGATGAGGTCACCTGACAAGAATGATGAGGTCACCTGACAAGTTACAGCATGAAGAATGATGAGGTCACCTGACAAGTTACAGCATGAAGAATGATGAGGTCACCTGACAAGTTACAGTCTGAAGAATGATGAGGTCACCTGACCAGTTACAGTCTGAAGAATGATGAGGTCACCTGACAAGTTACAGCATGAAGAATGATGAGGTCACCTGACAAGTTACAGTCTGAAGAATGATGAGGTCACCTGACAAGTTACAGCCTGTAGAATGATGAGGTCACCTGACCAGTTACAGTCTGAAGAATGATGAGGTCACCTGACCAGTTACAGTCTGAAGAATGATGAGGTCACCTGACCAGTTACACTGAAGAATGATGAGGTTGACAGTTACAGCCTGAAGAATGATGAGGTCACCTGACAAGTTACAGTCTGAAGAATGATGAGGTCACCTGACAAGTTACAGCATGAAGAATGATGAGGTCACCTGACCAGTTACAGCATGAAGAATGATGAGGTCACCACCAGTCTGAAGAATGATGACCTGACAAGTTACAGTCTGAAGAATGATGAGGTCACCTGAAGTTACAGCATGAAGAATGATGAGGTCACCTGACAAGGTTACAGTCTGAAGAATGATGAGGTCACCTGAGCATGAAGAATGATGAGGTTGACAAGCATGAAGAATGATGAGGTCACCTGACAAGTTACAGTCTGAAGAATGATGAGGTCACCTGACAAGTTACAGCATGAAGAATGATGAGGTGACAAGTTACAGCATGAAGAATGATGAGGTCACCTGACAAGTTACAGTCATGAAGAATGATGAGGAATGATGAAGGTCAGGTCACCTGACAAGTTACAGCATGAAGAATGATGAGGTCACCTGACAAGTTACAGCATGAAGAATGATGAGGTCACCTGACAAGTTACAGTCTGAAGAATGATGAGGTCACCTGACAAGTTACAGTCTGAAGAATGATGAGGTCACCTGACAAGTTACAGCATGAAGAAAGAATGATGCATGAAGAATGATGAGGTCACCTGACAAGAATGATACAGTTACAGTCTGAAGAATGATGAGGTCATGTTCATGAAGAATGATGAGGTCACCTGACAAGTTACACATGAAGATGAAGAATGATGAGGTCACCTGACAAGTTACAGTCTGAAGAATGATGAGGTCACCTGACCAGTTACAGTCATGAGGTTGACAAGTTACAGCATGAAGAATGATGAGGTCACCTGACAAGTTACAGCATGAAGAATGATGAGGTCACCTGACCAGTTACAGCATGAAGAATGATGAGGTCACCTGACAAGTTACAGTCTGAAGAATGATGAGGTCACCTGACAAGTTACAGCATGAAGAATGATGAGGTCACCTGACAAGTTACAGCATGAAGAATGATGAGGTCACCTGACAAGGTACAGCCTGTAAATTATGTCAGGTGTAGTCACATGTTACACGCTGAACATGTCAGGTTCAGAAGAAGATGTGGGCGGAGCAACAAGGTCTGATTGGTTCTTTCACGGAATGATTGTAAAGATTTACACACGGGAGTCTGCCCAAAGTCGTTGAAGCACAACGTACGCAACAGGAAATGTAAATAAACAGAAATGCAACTACAAATTAAGTTCTATGGACATTTACTGTTAAAATATGAAGTCATACAACTGTTAATACACAGATATTTCTAAGAGTGAATTCTGGGTAAGCCTGCTTCATGCTACACTTTGAGGTGAAAAGGATTGTGGGTAAACCCGAGCTCACCCAGTAAGTTGGAGTGTGGCCCCGCCCCGTCCCGGACCTCCACCACATCATAGGTTGCTTCAACATCAAAGTCCAGGAAGTGGAGCTGTAGGTTCTGCCCCTCAGCGGCGTGCAGCGTCCACAGGCCTGCAGCAGAGGATCATGGGTAATAACGGGAGGGGAACATTTACACAGTTTCTCTTTGTTTACCTGTTTTCATTTTAAAGTTATTTGTTTACATACGTTACAACTTTACTGTCAATTCTCAAAAGAAGAAATAAAAAGAATCAATCACAGCGTGTATAGAGTCCAGTACTGGAGGAAGACAGATTTACTTTAGTAAAAGTAGAAGTACCACAATGACCACCCTACTTAAGTAAAAGTTAAAAGTACCTCATTTTAAATGTACTTTAAGTGTTAAAAGTAAAAGTACTTGCATAACGATTTATTCTCCTAATGTCTATATTCTATTAATTTAAAAGAACGGTATGGGCTGTGGCATTTTAATTAAGTTAGAGTCTAACCCTTTAGGTTAATGTCATGGTGCTTACCGTCTGTGGCCCAGTTTACATTCTGACTTACAATTCTGGTGATCTGCACGAAGCTCAACTTTGCATTATTTCCCACAGGACAGTGAATGTTGCACACATTTCTCTAGCGAGAACACACAGGCTTGGACAACAAGTAAGTGGCTTCACAGCTGAGGAGGACCGGGAGTGTTTTTAAGATAAATATATAAGGGTTGTATATTAACCCTATGTGAACGGATGCTTCACATATGACCAAGTAGAGTAGTAGAGTATCGGGAGCAGCACACACACACACACACACACACACACACACACACACAAAAACGCACACACACACAAAAACGAACACACACACACACACAGACACACACACACACAAATGCACACACACGATGGGTGTACTCACACTTGGCCTCGTTCCCGTAGGATTGTGGGTAATTTGGGGAACTGAAGGTGGAGTTTGGCTCCCAGAGATCGAAGGGTCCTCCGCAGTCAGCTGGACCAATCAGAGCAGAGAGGGGGTGGAGTCAGACCAATCAGACCAGAGAGAGGGCAGAGTCAGACCAATTAGAGCAGAGTCAGACCAATCAGAGCAGAGAGAGAGGGAGAGTCAGACCAATCAGAGCAGAGAGAGGGCAGAGTCAGACCAATCAGAGCAGAGCAGTCAGAAACTGTTTCCAAATACCTTTGTGAATTCAGAAAAATACAGACTGTCTAACGGCGCTTAGACCATTTTTTTTAATGCAGGGGCCACATTTAGGGATAAAGAGGGAACCCACAGCTTATTGATCACTGCACATTAATAAAATCCTTCTTTAGGGTAAAAGGGGTCGAGGGTTAACATCACCCTCCCCTCCCCCCTCCCCAAGTGTTGGGTGATGTGTTAACATTCTTTTTTTATTAGTTTAAAGTCTGTAGAAACGAAGAATAATGATGAAAATGTGTCTTACCTGGGATCGGGGGGGGCGTTGTTGGAGGCGGGACGTTGGTTGGTTCAGGGGGGGCGGGGCCACAGGGGTCAGAGGTCAGCGTGATGTCATCCAGAGCGATGTCGTTCCTCATTCCTCCTTTCTTCAGCGCCTCAAACACCACCTGCAGAGAAATGATATCAGCCGACTTCCTAACCCCTAACCCTGCAGAGACTTCCTGTGTGATGTCACTGTGTGATGTCACCGTGTGATGTCACTGACCGTGCTCTCCGTCGTCAGGTTCAGCGTCACCTGGCCGTAGTTCCAGCGGTCGCCGTAGTTACCGTCTCTCTGGAACAGCACGGTGACGTCCGGCTGGGACAGCAGCACTCGGAGACGGTAGATGTCCTCCCCCAACATGTGGTACCTGGACACACCTTTAACCCTTCAGATATTCACCTGACACACCTTTAACTCTTCAGACATTCACCTGGACACACCTTTAACTCTTCAGACATTCACCTGACACACCTTTAACTCTTCAGACATTCACCTGGACACACCTTTAACTCTTCAGACATTCACCTGACACACCTTTAACCCTTCAGACATTCACCTGACACACCTTTAACCCTTCAGACATTCACCTGACACACCTTTAACTCTTCAGACATTCACCTGGACACACCTTTAACTCTTCAGACATTCACCTGACACACCTTTAACCCTTCAGACATTCACCTGACACACCTTTAACCCTTCAGACATTCACCTGACACACCTTTAACCCTTCAG
This sequence comes from Perca flavescens, assembly GCF_004354835.1. NCBI lineage: Eukaryota > Metazoa > Chordata > Actinopteri > Perciformes > Percidae > Perca > Perca flavescens. The sequence goes on along the minus strand of NC_041343.1, from coordinate 35,682,419 downwards.
ACATTCACCTGACACACCTTTAACCCTTCAGACATTCACCTGACACACCTTTAACCCTTCAGACATTCACCTGACACACCTTTAACTCTTCAGACATTCACCTGACACACCTTTAACCCTTCAGACATTCACCTGACACATCTTTAACCCTTCAGATATTCACCTGACACACCTTTAACCCTTCAGACATTCACCTGACACAACTTTAACTCTTCAGACATTCACCTGACACACCTTTAACTCTTCAGACATTCACCTGACACATCTTTAACTCTTCAGACATTCACCTGACACAACTTTAACTCTTCAGACATTCACCTGACACACCTTTAACTCTTCAGACATTTACCTGACACACCTTTAACCCTTCAGACATTCACCTGACACACCTTTAACCCTTCAGACATTCACCTGACACACCTTTAACCATTCAGACATTCACCTGACACACCTTCAACCCTTCAGATATTCACATTACACACCTTCTGTCTGCGAGCAGATTGCTAGTGTAGAAACAAGCATCAAAAACCTCAAAAAACATCAAAACATGCTATTTTGTTGTTTTGTTTTTCAAAAAAGTGCCAACAAACGTTTAAATAGTAACATAAAGAATGCTAGAGAAGTATATATTAAAATTCATAGCAGAAAATAGAAGTAAAAGCACCCTAAAATAGCAAGTATCTATTCAATCCTGCAAAATGCAACAGCCATGCAGCTAGCAGATCAAGGAGAGATGACTACCATTTGAGACAAAAATGATATCGCACTGAAACCATGCGGGAACTCATAGTGAACCTTTAATACAAAGATCAAGATCACTGCTAGGAACAGAGAAATATTTAAAATGCTCAGCTTCACGGAGAGGTGAAGAATGGAATGCTTTTTGCATTTGACACTAAGAAAAGTACTACAAAAAAGTAATAAAACAGTAACAAAAAAGCATAAAAATAGTACAAATAAAAGGTAAATGTTTGTGTCAGAAAGCTGTTTATTTTGGGATGGTTTACCAGAAGCTGAGGCAGGCGGCAGGTGGAGTGGGCGGAGTCAGAGGGAGGCTATAGATCCTGAAGCTCTTGAGCCACTGACCGGGACTCAGAGGAGTCACGATGTAGAAACCTGACAGACACAAACACAACATTTAGGGATGCACCCAATCCAGAGTTTTGGGGTTGGTCTAAATCCTGAATCCACTGGTTGAGATGGTGCTGACTCCTCCTCCCATCCTCAGTCCATGAACCCAGTAAACACATGAATGAAGTAAACAGGGACTGTCCTTCCTTTGCTGTACCTGAAGTTGCTGCATTCTGGCTGCTGTCTGGAGATTCCTTCATGCACAACTCGTATTCTTCCAGATGTTTCAGACCAGATGTTGTAACAGAGGCCATGTTGTGTATAGTTTAGGGTCCTCGTCACCACCAGACCAATCAGTATTGAACAAATTGAACATGTAGCTGGACTTGAATGGCCTTCTTTTGACTGAAAGTACTGCCACACAACACTTTTTCTGCTCATCAGAAACACCAGGTGGACTGGTAGCTGGAGAGGTGCCAGTTCACTTTCTGGGCACTACCAAGGTGCCCTTGAGCAAGGCACCGAACTGCTCAGGGCGCCTTTTCAGCAGTCGCAGCCCACTCACTCTGACATGTCTCCATTAGTGCATGTAAATAGACCTGTGTGTGTGTGTATATTTCAGGTGAGTGTGTAATAACAACAGAGTGTAAATTGTAATTACACCATTGGGGATCAATAAAGAGTATTAATTAAATTCATTATAATTACGTAAACACCTTCCCGTAATCAATGACCAGCCGAGTGCAAGCATAGGGTTCGGTTCATCAGGAACAAATTTTAATGTTCAGCAGAAGCCCAACCCCGTCTACAAGCCCAATATTCAGCCCAATCAGAAGCCCAATATTTAGCCCAATTCAGCCCAATCAGAAGCCCAAGCCCAAGCCCAATATTCAGCCCAATCAGAAGCCCAACCCCGGCTACAAGCCCAATATTCAGCCCAATCAGAAGCCCAAGCCCAACCCCGTCTACAAGCCCAATATTCAGCCCAATCAGAAGCCCAAGCCTACAAGCCCAATATTCAGCCCAATCAGAAGCCCAACCCCGCCTACAAGCCCAATATTCAGCCCAATCAGAAGCCCAACCCTACAAGCCCAATATTCAGCCCAATCAGAAGCCCAACCCCGCCTACAAGCCCAATATTCAGCCCAATCAGAAGCCCAACCCCGTCTACAAGCCCAATATTCAGCCCAATCAGAAGCCCAACCCCGTCTACAAGCCCAATATTCAGCCCAATCAGAAGCCCAACCCCGTCTACAAGCCCAATATTCAGCCCAATCAGAAGCCCAACCCCGTCTACAAGCCCAATATTTCAGCCCAACCCCGTCTCACAAGCCCAATATTCAGCCCAATCAGAAGCCCAACCCCGTCTACAAGCCCAATATTCAGCCCAATCAGAAGCCCAACCCCGTCTAAAAGCCCAATCAGAAGCCCAATCCTGACAACATTCCTACTGAGACAATATGACTCATGGTTTAATCTCTCAGTATGACCACTTCCTGTCTGTCTCTGGTTTGGTTTCCTGCGTTGTTAGTTTCAGTATTAGTTGGTTTTGTTAAGTTTAGCTTTATGTCATTTAATAGGTTAGTTGCCATGGTGATGTGAAACTAACCGGAGCTGTCGTTGAGCGTGTGGTCGCCACTCGGGCCGCTCAGCGGAGGAAATGTGGCACCGCGGGTTCGAATCCAGTCACCGTCATCGTCGTACTGCTGCCGCCAGAAACACATGCCCTGCTCAAAGGTACAGGTCAGCTTCTGTTCATCTACACACACACACACACACACACACACACACACACACACACACACACACACACACACACACACACACTGACACCACTCACACACACACACACACACACACAAACACAAACACAAACACACACACACACACACACACACACACACACACACACACACACACACACACACACACACACACACAGACATACACACAAACAAACACACACACACACACACAGACATACACACAAACAAACACACACAAAGACACAGAGACACACACAAACACACACAAACACACACAGACACACACCGGTCAGGTACAGAAACTCTCCTGAGGTATATTTCAAGATATAATAATATAATATAGTGATGTATTTCCTGTTGAGAGGTGTAATGAAGTGATTGGTTACTGGAGAGTTGGGAAAGTTGAAAGGTGTAATGAAGTGATTGGTTAGGGTTATGTGTATTTCCTGTTGAGAGGTGTAATGAAGTGATTGGTTAGGGTTAGGGTTATGTGTATTTCCTGTTGAGAGGTGTAATGAAGTGATTGGTTACTGGAGAGTTGGGACAGTTGAAAGGTGTAATGAAGTGATTGGTTAGGGTTAGGGTTATGTGTATTTCCTGTTGAGAGGTGTAATGAAGTGATTGGTTACTGGAGAGTTGGGAGAGGTTGGCAGCGCTGTAGCTGGCGGTGAACCCCGACAGGTTGTTGACGTCATCAGAGATAAACTCCACGGTTGATTGGTCTGTCAGCAGCCACATGGTCCCAGGAGGGGTGGAGCCTGAGAGCTCAGCTGCCAATCAGATTCAAACGTCAGTTAATGTGTTTTTAAACCAAAACGTAGCAGTGGAGATGTGTGTGTGTGTGTGTGTGTGTGTGTGTGTGTGTGTGTGTGTGTGTGTGTGTGTGTGTGTGTGTGTGTGTGTGTGTGTGTGTGTGTGTGTGTGTGTGTGTGTGTGTTGTGTGAGCGGAGACCCAGAGGCATGCTGGATCTGGCTAAAGAGGCTTGGGAGCAACAACCATCGCCCCACCACTCCGTCGCTGAGTATGTTTGTGTGTGTGTGTGTGTGTGTGTGTGCGTCGGTGTGCGTGTGTTTGTGTGTGTGTGTGTGTACCTGTCAGCAGTTTGTCTGCTCCGACGCCTTCATAAAGTTTCAGAGTGTCGATGTTTTCTTCTGTTTCAAACCGGAGGAAGTTGATCTGAACAGAAAGTCCTCTCTCCACCCTGAAAACATCTGTTACTGTCAGACAACAGACAGTCCTCTCTCCACCTTGAAAACATCTGTTACTGTCAGACAACAGACAGTCCTCTCTCCACCCTGAAAACATCTGTTACTGTCAGACAACAGACAGTCCTCTCTCCACCCTGAAAACATCTGTTACTGTCAGACAACAGACAGTCCTCTCTCCACCCTGAAAACATCTGTTACTGTCAGACAACAGACAGTCCTCTCTCCACCCTGAAAACATCTGTTACTGTCAGACAACAGACAGTCCTCTCTCCACCCTGAAAACATCTGTTACTGTCAGACAACAGACAGTCCTCTCTCATCTGAAAACATCTGTTACTGTCAGACAACAGACAGTCCTCTCTCCACCCTGAAAACATCTGTTACTGTCAGACAACAGACAGTCCTCTCTCCACCCTGAAAACATCTGTTACTGTCAGACAACAGACAGTCCTCTCTCCACCTTGAAAACATCTGTTACTGTCAGACAACAGACAGTCCTCCTCCACCCTCTGTCAGACAACAGACAGTCCTCTCTCCACCTTGAAAACATCTGTTACTGTCAGACAACAGACAGTCCTCTCTCCACCCTGAAAACATCTGTTACTGTCAGACAACAGACAGTCCCTCTCCACCCTGAAAACATCTGTTACTGTCAGACAACAGACAGTCCTCTCTCCACCCTGAAAACATCTGTTACTGTCAGACAACAGACAGTCCTCTCTCCACCCTGAAAACATCTGTTACTGTCAGACAACAGACAGTCCTCTCTCCACCCTGAAAACATCTGTTACTGTCAGACAACAGACAGTCCTCTCTCCACCCTGAAAACATCTGTTACTGTCAGACAACAGACAGTCCTCTCTCCACCCTGAAAACATCTGTTACTGTCAGAGAACAGATAGTCTTCTCTCCACCCAGAAAACATCTTTTACGGCAGGGTGTCAAACTCATTTTCCCAGAGGGCCACACTGGAAAAATAGAATCACACTAAGGGCCAGATATGTAGAGTTTATTGACGTGCTTTTGTTACTGCATGTCACTTTTTTTTACATTTTGGTAGCTTTTTTCCTCATTTTTGTTGTTTTGTCACCTTTTTGTAAATTTGTTGACATGAAACCCTACAAAAGTCATCAAAAGACTTCCTTAGAATTTAGCAAAACAATGATTACATTTTTTAACAACCTGTTTCTCAGCCTGAATATGAAAACTCTCTCTTTGCTTCTGGGGGAATTTATGAGTCTCAGAGTCGGCAAATCTGCCATATGTCTGCTTTGAATGTCAAGTAATTGCAGTTTAAAAAACACTTTCCTGTGTTTTTGGGCGGGATAAAATTTATTGTGAACCCAAATTGATATACGGGCCGGATGTGAATCTGCATTGGGCCGGATTTGGCACACAGGCCTTGAGTTTGACACCTGTGTTCTACGGTCAGAGAGAAACACCCACCTAAAGCCTCTGCTCCCCTCCCAGAATGCACCTGTGTACCTGAGGATCCAGCGACAGAAGCTGCTGCTGTTGTACGTCTCCGAGACGTCTGATGTACTGAAGAAACCGCTCGGACCGCTCAGCACGAACTGTCCGTCACACGCCGTTGCTATGGAGAACAGAGGGATCACAGGAAATAGCTGAGATCTGTCTACTTCCTGTTCAATTCTGCTCGCAGATAATACCCCCTTTAAATTTTAATCAATCCTGATCCTCCTGTAAACGTTTTTAGCACTTGTCCGATTGAGCAAATAATTCTACTGGCCTGAAATCAATTTAAAATGTTCCTTGTAAGAATATTATTTTTGATACGATGACGTGACATTTTACTTTCCCCGGCCATCGGGAACGCTGATGTTGAACCCTAAATATGAATCAGATTGGGTTAGTTCGTCACCACAGCGAGCAGCGTCTTCGTCCGAGGCGTCGGGACAGTCGGGGACACCGTCACACAGCTGATCAATCCGAACACACACAGATCCATCGGCACATGATGTCTGAAGAGGAGGACATGTCCCTGAAGACAGAAAGAGACAAAAATATTCAGAGACACTTCACTGGGATGCAGAGAGACTCTGAGACACAAAGATCAGAGACAGAGACACAAAGATCAGAGACCCAAAGATCAGAGACAGAGACACAAAGATCAGAGACAAAAACACAAAGATCAGAGACAGAGACACAAAGATCAGAGACAAAGACACAAAGATCAGAGACACAAAGATCAGAGACAGAGACACAAAGATCAGAGACAAAGACACAAAGATCAGAGACACAAAGATCAGAGACAAAGACACAAAGATCAGAGACATAAAGATCAGAGACAGAGACACAAAGATCAGAGACAGAGACACAAAGATCAGAGACACAAAGATCAGAGACAGAGACACAAAGATCAGAGACAAAGACACAAAGATCAGAGACACAAAGATCAGAGACAGAGACACAAAGATCAGAGACAGAGACACAAAGATCAGAGACACAAAGATCAGAGACAAAGACACAAAGATCAGAGACACAAAGATCAGAGACAGAGACACAAAGATCAGAGACACAAAGATCAGAGACTCTGAGACACACCTGTTGTAGGAGTGATGGTTGTCGGTGTGATGGTTGTCGGAGTGATGGTTGTCGGAGTGATGGTTGTCGGTGTGATGGTTGTCGGAGTGATGGTTGTCGGAGTGATGGTTGTTGGAGCAGCTGTAGTCTCGTCTGGTTTCTCTGCAGGAACATGTGTTTAGATTTTAAGTTTTTCCAGTAGAATTAAATTTAAAGATAGCCAGTCAGAAGCAGAGTATGAGGGTGTGCCCTGACAGTACCTAAGTAAGGACTACTAGCCAGTCAGAAGCAGAGTATGAGGGCCCTGACAGTACCTAGGTAAGGACTACTAGCCAGTCAGAAGCAGAGTATGAGGGCCCTGACAGTACCTAGGTAAGGACTACTAGCCAGTCAGAAGCAGAGTATGAGGGCCCTGACAGTACCTAGGTAAGGACTACTAGCCAGTCAGAAGCAGAGTATGAGGGCCCTGACAGTACCTAGGTAAGGACTACTAGCCAGTCAGAAGCAGAGTATGAAGGCGTGCCCTGAAAGTACCTAGGTAAGGACTACTAGCCAGTCAGAAGCAGAGTATGAAGGCTTGCCCTGAAAGTACCTAGGTAAGGACTACTAGCCAGTCAGAAGCAGAGTATGAAGGCGTGCCCTGAAAGTACCTAGGTAAGGACTACTAGCCAGTCAGAAGCAGAGTATGAGGGCCCTGACAGTACCTAGGTAAGGACTACTAGCCAGTCAGAAGCAGAGTATGAAGGCGTGCCCTGACAGTACCTAGGTAAGGACTACTAGCCAGTCAGAAGCAGAGTATGAGGGCCCTGACAGTACCTAGGTAAGGACTACTAGCCAGTCAGAAGCAGAGTATGAAGGCGTGCCCTGACAGTACCTAGGTAAGTACTACTAGCCAGTCAGAAGCAGAGTATGAGGGCCCTGACAGTACCTAGGTAAGGACTACTAGCCAGTTAGAAGCAGAGTATGAGGGCCCTGACAGTACCTAGGTAAGGACTACTAGCCAGTCAGAAGCAGAGTATGAGGGCCCTGACAGTACCTAGGTAAGGACTACTAGCCAGTCAGAAGCAGAGTATGAAGGCGTGCCCTGACAGTACCTAGGTAAGTACTACTAGCCAGTCAGAAGCAGAGTATGAGGGCCTTGACAGTACCTAGGTAAGGACTACTAGCCAGTCAGAAGCAAAGTATGAGGCTGTGTCCTGACAGTACCTAGGTAAGGACTACTAGCCAGTCAGAAGCAGAGTATGAGGCCGTGTCCTGACAGTATCTAGGTAAGGACTACTAGCCAGTCAGAAGCAGAGTATGAGGCTGTGTCCTGACAGTACCTAGGTAAGGACTACTAGCCAGTCAGAAGCAGAGTATGAGGGCGTGCCCTGACGGTACCTGGGTAAGGACTACTAGCCAGTCAGAAGCAGAGTATGAGGGCGTGCCCTGACAGTACCTAGGTAAGGACTACTAGCCAGTCAGAAGCAGAGTATGAGGGCGTGCCCTGACAGAACCTAGGTAAGGACTACTAGCCAGTCAGAAGCAGAGTATGAGGGCGTGCCCTGACAGTACCTAGGTAAGGACTACTAGCCAGTCAGAAGCAAAGTATGAGGCTGTGTCCTGACAGTACCTAGGTAAGGACTACTAGCCAGTCAGAAGCAGAGTATGAGGCCGTGTCCTGACAGTATCTAGGTAAGGACTACTAGCCAGTCAGAAGCAGAGTATGAGGCTGTGTCCTGACAGTACCTAGGTAAGGACTACTAGCCAGTCAGAAGCAGAGTATGAGGGCGTGCCCTGACAGTACCTGGGTAAGGACTACTAGCCAGTCAGAAGCAGAGTATGAGGGCGTGCCCTGACAGAACCTAGGTAAGGACTACTAGCCAGTCAGAAGCAGAGTAGGAGGCCCTGACAGTACCTAGGTAAGGACTACTAGCCAGTCAGAAGCAGAGTATGAGGGTGTGCCCTGACAGTACCTAGGTAAGGACTACTAGCCAGTCAGAAGCAGAGTATGAGGGCCCTGACAGTACCTAGGTAAGGACTACTAGCCAGTCAGATGCAGAGTATGAGGGTGTGCCCTGACAGTACCTAGGTAAGGACTACTAGCCATTCAGAAGCAGAGTATGAGGGTGTGCCACGCTAGCAGCTAGGTAAGGACTACTAGCCAGTCAGAAGCAGAGTATGAGGGTGTGCCCTGACAGTACCTAGGTAAGGACTACTAGCCAGTCAGAAGCAGAGTATGAGGGTGTGCCCTGACAGTACCTAGGTAAGGACTACTAGCCAGTCAGAAGCAGAGTATGAGGGTGTGCCCCGACAGTACCTAGGTAAGGACTACTAGCCAGTCAGGAGCAGAGTATGAGGGCGTGCCCTGACAGAACCTAGGTAAGGACTACTAGCCAGTCAGAAGCAGAGTATTAGGGTGTGCCACGCTAGCAGCTAGGTAAGGACTACTAGCCAGTCAGAAGCAGAGTATGAGGGTGTGCCCTGACAGTACCTAGGTAAGGACTACTAGCCAGTCAGAAGCAGAGTATGAGGGTGTGCCCTGACAGTACCTAGGTAAGGACTACTAGCCAGTCAGAAGCAGAGTATGAGGGTGTGCCCCGACAGTACCTAGGTAAGGACTACTAGCCAGTCAGGAGCAGAGTATGAGGGCGTGCCCTGACAGAACCTAGGTAAGGACTACTAGCCAGTCAGAAGCAGAGTATTAGGGTGTGCCACGCTAGCAGCTAGGTAAGGACTACTAGCCAGTCAGAAGCAGAGTATGAGGCTGTGTCCTGACAGTACCTAGGTAAGGACTACTAGCCAGTCAGAAGCAGAGTATGAGGGCGTGCCCTGACAGTACCTGGGTAAGGACTACTAGCCAGTCAGAAGCAGAGTATGAGGGCGTGCCCTGACAGTACCTAGGTAAGGACTACTAGCCAGTCAGAAGCAGAGTATGAGGGCGTGCCCTGACAGAACCTAGGTAAGGACTACTAGCCAGTCAGAAGCAGAGTATGAGGGCGTGCCCTGACAGTACCTAGGTAAGGACTACTAGCCAGTCAGAAGCAGAGTAGGAGGCCCTGACAGTACCTAGGTAAGGACTACTAGCCAGTCAGAAGCAGAGTATGAGGGTGTGCCCTGACAGTACCTAGGTAAGGACTACTAGCCATTCAGAAGCAGAGTATGAGGGTGTGCCACGCTAGCAGCTAGGTAAGGACTACTAGCCAGTCAGAAGCAGAGTATGAGGGTGTGCCCTGACAGTACCTAGGTAAGGACTACTAGCCAGTCAGAAGCAGAGTATGAGGGCCCTGACAGTAGCTAGGTAAGGACTACTAGCCAGTCAGAAGCAGAGTATGAGGGTGTGCCCCGACAGTACCTAGGTAAGGACTACTAGCCAGTCAGAAGCAGAGTATGAGGGCGTGCCCTGACAGTACCTAGGTAAGGACTACTAGCCAGTCAGAAGCAGAGTATTAGGGTGTGCCACGCTAGCAGCTAGGTAAGGACTACTAGCCAGTCAGAAGCAGAGTATGAGGGTGTGCCCTGACAGTACCTAGGTAAGGACTACTAGCCAGTCAGAAGCAGAGTATGAGGGTGTGCCCTGACAGTACCTAGGTAAGGACTACTAGCCAGTCAGAAGCAGAGTATGAGGGTGTGCCCCGACAGTACCTAGGTAAGGACTACTAGCCAGTCAGGAGCAGAGTATGAGGGCGTGCCCTGACAGAACCTAGGTAAGGACTACTAGCCAGTCAGAAGCAGAGTATTAGGGTGTGCCACGCTAGCAGCTAGGTAAGGACTACTAGCCAGTCAGAAGCAGACTATGAGGGTGTGCCACGCTAGCAGCTAGGTAAGGACTACCGAAGGTGATGTAGACGTTGTTTCTGTTTCTATCTCTGTGTATCTACATACATACATATATATATATATACGTATTATATACCTGTGATGTGGATGCTGTTTCTGTCGATCACCAGTCCCGTGTTCCCGGCCACCTGAAGCCCCGCCCATAGCTGATGCTCTACCTCCTGTACCTCGATCAGCTGACTGAACCAGATGTCAAAGGTCACGACCACGCTGCCCTGACTGCAGACACACACATCAACAAACATTCAAACACCAGATCATATTCCAGGTAATTAACGTGTTTCATCTTTTACTGATCAACCAATCAGGCAGAAGCAAATTAAGATAAACTCAGAAAGGTAACACATCTTTACCCTGAGCACTGTAAACTCATCCTCAGATTCTGATTGGCTGTGCAGATCGTTGATCAGTGACCATGTGATGTGTGATGATATTTACCTGAAGTGTAAAATCCGGCAGGACTGGAAGTCCAGTCGGAGCTCGCTGAGACCGAACGCCTCCGACACCTGTCGACCAATCAGATCAGAGAAACATGACACCTGTAGATTAGTCTCGCATGTCCAGACCTTCCTCCACAGCGCTGTGGCGGAAGAAACTTGTTTTGGTGTAACATTTGCACCCCACTAAAGGATGTTAAAGCTAACAATATTTCACAATAAAAGCTCACATCGGATGTTAAAGCTAACTGTTATTTCACAAGAAAAGCTCACATCAGATGTTAAAGCTAACAAATATTTCACAATAAAAGCTTGGAGTCTTACCAGGTTTTGGACATTGAAGGCAAGAGATTTAAACTGCAGACTGCTGGAGTTTTTCAGCTCGTCGGAGTAAACTGCTCCATGTGTGATCACCATGCGGCCGCTCAACATGCCTGGCTTAACGGCACCTCGGCACACAAACACCAAAACTCAACATTTGGGAGGTTTTTCGTGACACATATTAAAAAAAATACATAAAATAAGATACAGAACTATAAACACAATAGAGAAAAGACAAGATACAGAAGATGAAAAGTTCACCAGAATAAAAGAACACAGAAATAAAAAGGCACAAAGCTTAAATGCTTAAAAGGAACCACATTAACTAAATGGCCGCCCGATTGGTCTTCAGTTGAGTCAATAGAGATTATATTTCTAATATATCTGGGCAGATGTTCAGTGGCTGAAAGCCGAGGAAACTGGTGTTCATGTCCTGAAAAAGTTAAAGGTCCAATGGGATGAAGATTTCATTTTATGAGGTTTTTTAACATTAATATGAGTTCCCCCAGCCTGCCTATGGTCCCCCAGTGGCTAGAAATGGTGATAGGTGTAAACCGAGCCCTGGGTATCCTGCTCTGCCTTTGAGAAAATGAAAGCTCAGATGGACCAATCAGGAATCTTCTCCTTATGAGGTCATAAGCAAGGTTACCTCCCCTTTCTCTGCTTTGCCCGCCCAGAGAATTTGGCCCACCCATGAGAGAGAGACATCATGGCTTTCAAATGAGCAAAGTGGCAGATGGTCAAGGCCACACCCCCCCACACTTCTCTCCTCCTCAATAGCTACAGACACATAAATGTTACATCCTAAGGAAAGCTCATTGTGGGACTGGCTCTAGTGGCTGTAATTCTGCACCAAGGCTGAATTTCGGGAAAGAGACTTCAGATACAGTATTAGGGGACCACTAAGGTCTATATAAAAGAGACTTCAGATACAGTATTAGGGGACCACTAAGGTCTATATAAAAGAGACTTCAGATACAGTATTAGGGGACCACTAAGGTCTATATAAAAGAGACTTCAGATACAGTATTAGGGGACCACTAAGGTCTATATAAAAGAGACTTCAGATACAGTATTAGGGGACCACTAAGGTCTCTATAAAAGAGACTTCAGATACAGTATTAGGGGACCACTAAGGTGTCTATAAAAGAGACTTCAGATACAGTATTAGGGGACCACTAAGGTCTATATAAAAGAGACTTCAGATACAGTATTAGGGGACCACTAAGGTCTATATAAAAGAGACTTCAGATACAGTATTAGGGGACCACTAAGGTCTATATAAAAGAGACTTCAGATACAGTATTAGGGGACCACTAAGGTCTATATAAAAGATACTTCAGATACAGTATTAGGGGACCACTAAGGTCTATATAAAACCATCCAAAGAGCCCCATGTCATGGGACCTTTAAGGAGAAAACACAAGACTTTCACCCAGGAAACAGGTGTTCATGTGTGATGAGTACATCAGTAATCTGATTACCTTCAGGCTTCAGGCTGAGCCATGAAACTACGCTGAGTCCGATACAGCAGGCGAGGAGAAGAGTCGACACGACGGCCAGGAGAAGCTCCAGAGACGAGAGACGGAGCTTCATTCTGACAGAACAAACACACAATCAACACATCTACAATACATTTACCAATCAATATATCTACCAATCAATACACCTACCAATCAATACATCTACCAATCAATAGATCTACATCTACAATACATCTATCAATAAATACATCTACCAATCAATACAACTACCAATCAATACAACTACATCTACAACACATCTACCAATCAATACAACTACCAATCAATACAACTACATCTACAACACATCTACCAATCAATACATCTACCAATCAATACATCTACATCTACAATACATCTATTAATAAATACATCTACCAATCAATACAACTACATCTACAACACATCTACCAATCAATACAACTACCAATCAATACATCTACCAATCAATACAACTACCAATCAATACAACTACATCTACAATACATCTACCAATCAATACAACTACCAATCAATACAACTACATCTACAATACATCTACCAATCAATACAACTACCAATCAATACATCTACCAATCAATACAACTACCAATCAATACAACTACATCTACAATACATCTACCAATCAATACAACTACCAATCAATACAACTACATCTACAATACATCTACCAATCAATACAACTACCAATCAATACATCTACCAATCAATACAACTACCAATCAATACATCTACCAATCAATACAACTACCAACCAATACATCTACCAATCACTACAACTACCAATCACTATATCTACTAATCAATACATCTACATCTACAATACATCTATCTAGAAATTTGGATTTCGTTCAACAAAATTGTCAAAACAAATAATGTGGATGGTTCCATATGACACTCTTCACAAGTTAAATACATAATCAGATCAGATCACTACTTTCATTGAATGTGGGTGTTTTATTAAATTTTATTGCATTTGAAAAAATTAATTATAAAAAGAAAGTTGAAAAAACCGCTTCAGAAACATCGGAAAAACTGGCAAACACACCAGGTAAAGCGACAAAAGTGTTGAAAAAGAACAACCAAATTTTTTGAAAAAAAGTTTTCATTTTAAATTTTGACCCAGAAAAAACAAAAAGTTGCCTCACGGTGGACGAGGGATGTTCGGATGCAGATACCGAGTACTGATCTGATACCAGTATGTTAAAAATACATACTGTATATTACTATGTTTAACAGCTATATACTATTACTACTACTTCTACTACTACTGCCTTTCCCATACTTGTATCTCTAATCTATTGTCAACTAAATCCCTTCATTCAACAACAGATTCATCTGAAAACATCTGAATGGTTTAACCCTATAACGTGGATGCTTCCATTCAACCGTTACTCTTCACAAGTTCACTACTTTCATTGAATTTGTATTTGGTGCTTAATTCATAGTATTAGAATTTTTTTTTTTAAAGAACATTGAAAAAAGTGAGAAAAATGTTGGAAAAACAACAAAACCATTAAAAAACATCGGCAAACATGACAAAAAAGTAAGTACACGGTTGACAGGAACACCTGACTCACCTGTCTGCTCCGTGGGTTTCTGCACAAACTGACTCTGGGTCTGATCTGGGCTCAGCTTTTATCAGGATGAAAATGATTAATGACTATCATCAATCCATCAGCTGATAATCCTTAGACATGTTTCAGAGTCAGAGAGAAAAATTGCTGAACTGTGATCAGCTTTTATCAGGATTAAAATGACTAATGACTCATAAATACGTGATAAATACAGATAATCATTACTAGCGTGTTTTAGAGTCAGAGAACTGCTGACTCACTATGACATTACAAAATAAAAGCCTTTAAATCAACTTGCTATTAATATATGAAAACATATTAAAGACAAAATGCATTTCCTGACTGACGGTCTGTCTTACACCCTGATGATGTACTAAATTTAACTGCCGCAATAAAAAAAGAAAAGAAGTTAAACGTGGAGAGATTTGGGAAGGTTGTTGACAGCTCCAGACTGGGGATTGGGTAGCGCTGGGGAATTAAAGGCTTGTTGTAAATCATTGAACGGGACAACGCATGCCCAAAAGGTCATCTACAAGGAGAACAAAGAGGAGCTGATATATTGATTATTATGTCCTTACCGAAAAACAAGAGGAAGAATTGAGTTCAATACAATGATTTAGAATCTTATAAACAATATGTCTCTGTGGTCAATATCAGTAATGATTTCTTCTCTTTCCCTGTAGACAGCAGAGGGAGGGGCTTCCAAGAGAATACAAACACACACACACACACACACACACACACACACACACACACACACACACACACACACACACACACACACACACACACACACACAGACACAAACACACACACACACACACACACACACACACACACACACACACACACACACACACACACACACACACACACACACACACACACACACACACACACACACACACAGACACAGACACACACACACACATAGACACACAGACACACAGAGAGACACACACACACACACACACAGAGATAAGAGAAAGACATGAGTTGTGCATGTAGAGTTAGGCTCAGCAATGATTTTAATACACTGAGGTACATGACCACTCCCTGATTGTTATAAGAAGACACCAGTCATTATCTCTGGACTCACTGGCTGCTGTAACATTGACTAAGTCAAAACGAACTTTGAGAGAAACTTCAGTGATTTCTGTCCATTCTTTGATAAATAATTATCCCAACAGATAATCAAGTTTACCTTGAGCTGGAGTTGAAATCTCAGTAATTCAGTTACGTATGGATCGAACATTGAACAGGTGTGGGGCTCACCTGGAGAAGAACTGGCTGCTGTGTTTCTTGTTAATCAGAGAGTGAAGTCCAGCAGCAGTAAACCTGTCAGCTAACCTGCACTCACCTGTAGACCTGTCAGGTAAGCTCCGCCCCCTACACTCACCTGTAGACCTGTCAGGTAAGCTCCGCCCCCTACACTCACCTGTAGACTTGTCAGGTAAGCTCCGCCCCCTACACTCACCTGTAGACCTGTCAGGTAATCTGTTGAATGAAGCCCCGCCCCTACACTCACCTGCCGCTTGGCAGCACTTTTCCTTCATTTGTTTCCCCCTCTCATTCCTCCTGCTCTGGTGTTTCCTCCTCTCATTCCCCCTGCTCTGGTGTTTCCTCCTCTCATTCCCCCTGCTCTGGTGTTTCCTCCTCTCATTCCCCCCTGCTCTGGTGTTTCCTCCTCTCATTCCCCCTGCTCTGGTGTTTCCTCCTCTCATTCCTCCTGCTCTGGTGTTTCCTCCTCTCATTCCCCCTGCTCTGGTGTTTCCCCCTCTCATTCCCCCTGCTCTGGTGTTTCCTCCTCTCATTCCCCCTGCTCTGGTGTTTCCTCCTCTCATTCCTCCTGCTCTGGTGTTTCCTCCTCTCATTCCCCCTGCTCTGGTGTTTGTCTCTTGTTTCCCCCTCTCATTCCCCCCTGCTCTGGTGTTTGTCTCTTGTTTCCTCCTCTCATTCCCCCTGCTCTGGTGTTTGTCTCTTGTTTCCTCCTCTCATTCCCCCTGCTCTGGTGTTTCCCCCTCTCATTCCCCCTGCTCTGGTGTTTCCTCCTCTCATTCCCCCTGCTCTGGTGTTTCCTCCTCTCATTCCTCCTGCTCTGGTGTTTCCTCCTCTCATTCCCCCCTGCTCTGGTGTTTCCCCTCTCATTCCCCCCTGCTCTGGTGTTTCCTCCTCTCATTCCTCCTGCTCTGGTGTTTCCTCCTCTCATTCCCCCTGCTCTGGTGTTTGTCTCTTGTTTCCCCTCTCATTCCCCCTGCTCTGGTGTTTGTCTCTTGTTTCCTCCTCTCATTCCCCCTGCTCTGGTGTTTGTCTCTTGTTTCCTCCTCTCATTCCCCCTGCTCTGGTGTTTCCCCTCTCATTCCCCCTGCTCTGGTGTTTCCCCTCTCATTCCCCCCTGCTCTGGTGTTCCCCCTCTCATTCCCCCTGCTCTGGTGTTTCCCCCTCTCATTCCCTCTGCTCTGGTGTTCCCCCTCTCATTCCCCCTGCTCTGTTGTTTCCCCCTCTCATTCCCCCTGCTCTGGTGTTTCCCCCTCTCATTCCCCCTGCTCTGGTATTTGTCTCTTGTTTCCTCCTCTCATTCCCCCTGCTCTGGTATTTGTCTCTTGTTTCCCCCTCTCATTCCCCCTGCTCTGGTGTTTGTCTCTTGTTTCCTCCTCTCATCCCCCTGCTCTGGTGTTTGTCTCTTGTTTCCTCCTCTCATTCCCCCTGCTCTGGTATTTGTCTCTTGTTTCCCCCTCTCATTCCCCCTGCTCTGGTGTTTGTCTCTTGTTTCCTCCTCTCATTCCCCCTGCTCTTGTGTTTGTCTCTTGTTTCCTCCTCTCATTCCCCCTGCTCTGGTGTTTTCCCCCTCTCATTCCTGCTTTGGCATTTAACGGCGCCAGTGTAACATGGTTATTATTATGTCATTAATGCTTCCAGTTGCCATTTACCAGAACAGAAGTGTATATTTGTTTACTTTGTTTTAGTGTTCTGCCACTTTAAAACGTGCATAGTTGTTTTTAAGGAAAGACCCACGTTATGCTCTTCCCGTAGGAGTGCTAAGAGATGTTTAAAAAACAACTTTTTCATTGTACAAGTTGCACGACTAAAACTACTTTTGAACGTACACATGTTCCACCAAGTCCACTAAGTTCCTAATCTATTTAGCAGAGGCACCGTGGCTCCGTCCGGATCTTAGCCCCGCCCACGATGATTGTGATTGGTTTAAAGAAATGCCAATAAACCAGAGCACGTTCTTCTCCCATCCAGGAATGCTGTGTGGACTAGTCAGACTTTATCTTAAAAGAAGCTGTCATCCACAGGCTCACCAAGGGTGTGTCTTGTCCCCGTTATTGTATATTTTGTATAAGAGCGACTGTAGGAGTCACCACACAAACGGGCATCTCTTGAAATTTGCAGACAACGCATTTATAGCCAGTCTGCTCCAGGATGGAGAGGTCGATCATGGGCCGGTGGTGACTGATTTCCTGGAGTGGTGTGACAGCCATTTCCTCAAGTTCAATGTTGGAAAAACTAAGGACACGGTCAAAGATTTTGGTAACCTCTCCCTACCACAATCACCCAGTGGTGGAGATGGTGGAGTCCTTAAGGTACTTGGGAACAGTTGATGAAAACTTGACCCATGACCTCAATAGATCCAAAATCTCTTTATGTGGACAAGAATCTGATGGATTTATTCTGCGGATCTTATATTGAGTCCATTCAAACACTTTATTAGATTTCATGCTATGTGAACTTTACAGTACAAAACAAAATACATCTGTCCAAAATTGTGACAGAAGCCAGCAAGATAATGGGCACACAGCAGCTCTCTCTAACAAAGATCTTTGGCAGACCAGTTTAGCAGAAGGTACGGTCAGTCTTGTCAATCTCTGACCCCCAACTCTCCTCCCTCTGGGCGGCGACTCAGGCTCCCTAGAGTAACAACAAACCGGTACACATTTTATTTTGTTCCTTATGCAATTGAAGCTGTTACCATGGAAAACACATTTACCCTCGATGGCCAACAAAGAACTCTGAACTCTGAACTGAACACTGTATGTTACCAGCTACGTATTATGCTTTCATCAATCAGGGTTTCCCCAGAAAACTAGTTTAGCCCGGTGGAAAGTGCTTTTTGCCGAGGGTCCAGCTGGGCCAGACACAGCCTGATGGCAGCATTAATCCTCCTGGTGTCCTCGGGTCTAATCTGACCCATTTTCAAAAAGTTTCTATATCAGAAATTTGGGTTTCTTTCATCCAAATTTTAAAACAAAATAACGTGGATGGTTACATACAACGCTCTTCACAAGTAAAATAAATTATCAATCCACTGCTTTCATTGAATTTGGTTGTTTTATTAAATTTTTTAGCATGTAAAGAAATATTCAAAAAAAAACATTGAAAAACATAGGAAACAAATGTAAAAAAGCACAAAAAAGTGAAAACATCGGAAAAAGTGTCAAAAAACTTGGAAAAAGTGACAAAAACATGGGATAAACTTAAGAAAATATGTATAAAAAAAAAGCGCAGAAAAATATTGACAGAAACTTTGAAAAAAGTGACAAAAGTGTCAAAAAAGAGGTCCAAAACATTGGAATTGTTTTACATTTTGACTCAGAAAAACTAAAAGTTGCAGGTCGATGGGGAGACAACACGAGAGTTAATGAAGAGTCCGACTGAATCGTAAAGTTAATATTTAAAAAATCTAAAGATAAGTTTCATAGAGCCATACATTAATTCAGTGCTAAAAGCTAACTGGAGATTATAAAATATGACCATGTCTACGTTTCCAACCGAGCCGCTGTAACTGTAGTTTCAAAAACTTTAAAATACTTCAAATATACAGTAATTCCCAGTGGCTCAGGCCCAGTGGACCACCGGGCTGGGAAACACTGGCCAAACCTCGCCAATGTTGTTAGGGTTTTATCTGCCAAGACTGGAGGGTGAATGATCAAGAACAGTTTTTCAAAAATGCCAATATCAGCTCCGATCCGATAGAGTGATTCAGATATAAAGCTACATACATATATATATATATATAGCTTTTCTCTTGAACTATTCAGACTTTTCTGTAAAAATATATCGAGGAATTAACCGTCCTG
Organism: Perca flavescens; assembly: GCF_004354835.1. Classification (NCBI taxonomy): domain Eukaryota; kingdom Metazoa; phylum Chordata; class Actinopteri; order Perciformes; family Percidae; genus Perca; species Perca flavescens. The sequence goes on along the minus strand of NC_041343.1, from coordinate 35,663,068 downwards.
GTGTGTGATTTAATGCTGTAACTGTTTACTCTAAATGTGTGAATAAAGTTTCATTTTGAACATCTTTATTGGAGACAGCAGGAGTCAGAGGGACAGGTTCTGATTGGATGAGACGATCAGGACAGCTGGTAGATGTTCTTCATCATCGGCTCCTCCTCCTCTTTGTTGTCGCCGTCGTCATGGCGATCTGAGAGGATCAGAAGGAGGCGGAGTCAGAACTGTCTCCTAGCAACAACCTCCTAAACCCACATTAGATTCTACTATTCTACTATTTTTCCGATTGCTAAACGACAGTGGGCACAACTGGACATCAGCTCACAGCTCATTCACAGCAACACAACTCTTAACACTTAACTCAAAACAGGCTCAGTGCAACCAAACACTATGCACAGTCCTCACTGAGATAACACACACACACACACACACACACACTGAGATAACACACACTGTCACTCAGAACACACTGAGGGTAAAAACACTAGCATCAAACACCAATACACAAATTATTAACTTTTTCATCTTTACAGTTTGAACAGTTTGAGTGACTTTACACTACTCAACAGTTTCTTTAAGGAAAAAATATAGATTGTATAATATACCAATTTTTACATAAGGTAAAAAAGAAGGAATGAACATCAGCAGTTTTCTTCAATAAAGTATTTTGTCTCTAGTAATTTATGGAATTACTGGGTAAAAAACACTAAAGGTACATACGTAACAGTACCAAAGAATAGTGTGACTAATCCTGCCTCTCTCCAGCATCATGTGGCAAGTTTTCTTCATCACATTGGATGTCTTCATCATCTCTAAATACTAATGAATGTGGTGTTTCTATTGCTTTCACCTCCACTACTTTCTGAAAAACAGTAAGAACACAGTTTTACTATTGTAAAGATATAGTGTATAGCTGTGTACATAACCTCAGACATCTTACCTGGACATGTTGGTATCTTTGATCTTTTACCTGTTTCTCTCAAACAGTACAGTGTAGAATTGTTTCATTCTTATTTGGTGTTTGTATACAAAAAACCTCTTTCTGAGCTTTCTCTGTATAAATACCATAAATGTTCACTAACTAGTCTAAAACTAGACACCTGCTGAGGCTTTCAATCAGCAGTGTTTGATAGGCACCAGACTGAGATCTATTCTGTGTTGAATGTGTGGTTAACAGTGTTGACAGCAGTGTGTTAGCATCTGAACAAAGTGCTGTACATCTACAGTGTTGTGCAGGTTGAGGTTAAAGTCCTGGGATAAGTGTGTAGAGTTTAGAAAACTGTGTTCAAGCGATGAGAAACCAACTAGAGTCTGGTCCACATGAACTGCTGCTTTGCAGACTGGAGTCAGAGTTTCTCACATGTGACTCCAGTTGTGCCCACTGTCGTTTAGCAATCGAAAAAAACTCTAATGACCTTCTTCTTCTCCTCTCTTCAGAGCGTCTCTGACCTCCTCCTCCTCTTCTTCTTCTCTGAACTCAGCCACGTTCTTGTATGGTGACTGTGGAGAGAAGAAGAGAGACAGGTCAGGTCATAGACGGTTAGAATGATGAATGTAGCATTTTAGCTGTCGCCATCTTCTTTGTTGCTACTGTTTGTGACACAGAAATGTCCCCCTGGTTAATTCTACCAGACAAATACGAAAACAGCGGGAAGAAAAAAACGCCACAAAAGCACCAAAACAAGAAAATAAAGATGGCACTTCGAGCATCTCACCTGGGGGCTGTGATGTGGCGATGAGGAGGGGAGGAGCCTGCTGATGAGCTGACCAATCATCTTAAAGGTCGGTCTGTCGGTGGGCTCCAGACTCCAGCAGAGCTTCATCAACTTATACCTGAGAGGACAAAATAACTTTATCAACACTGAGAGGACAAAATAACTTTATTAACACTGAGAGGAAAAAATAGGCTCGTTGGAGATGAACTGCTCCTCGCCTGTAAAGTAGACGAGAGCAGGCGGCAGCAGCGGGGGGGCGGTGACAAAAGTCCGGTCTCAAGTCGGCCAGTTTTCAGCTGATTCCAGCAGCATTGACCCTGCCTTCATGCCACCTGGGAATAACGGCCACCTCCCCCGTGGTTACGTTGTTTTTCCGACTGGTAGCGTTCACCTGGTCGGGATGCGTGCTCTTCTTCTTCTGTTATATTGGCGTTTTGCATAACAACTTTTTGCATGACTGCCACCATTGGTTGGTCGTAGCTTGGGGCATCAGGTGGTGAAAACATGGAGGCCACAATAACAGAAGATCTGCTGCTGTTTTCCTATGCGAGCATCCAAACAGCACATGGACAGGTGTTTGTTTGTGTTATCTGCAGGACAACCAACGGGAAAGGACACGGATAATGTGTTTTTTTTATACGTGGGCCTATTTATGAATAATTTGAAACATATTATGTCTGTGTATGTTTCTTGGAAGAGGCATTTGTCCACAATAAACAGTTTATTGTCATTAAAATATGTTCAGTGAACCGAAGTTGCCTCCATCAAACGTCAGTTGTCAACAAAGCGTCACCAGCTGGGAAACTCGGGTATCAAAATCCAGCCCGAGTTTCCCACCTCTGATTCCCACAGGAAGTTATGTGAATGGTGACGTTTTCATTCGGAAAAACGTTTTTCCGATGTCCATGAACGCAGGGTCAGGCTGAACAGGAAGTGACACAAACACTGTGGTTTGATTCTGATTTAATAAAATGTTATCAGACCCATATATCAGCTCCTACACAGTCTCCAGTTGATTTTATTATGACAGAGTAGCTCTCAAAGTTCTCTACATGTGATCTGTTGCTGATTTTAATTAACAACAGACTGTAGATGATCTGTAATATGAACAGATTCAGTCTCACAACATTTGTTCTGTACAGAATAAGCTTTTAAATCAGACAAATTGCAGTTAAAATCCCTCCGATTCAAAATCAATAAAAAAATTATATAAAACGTCATCATGTTGAGTCGATTCTGAACCAATCAGCTGTTCGATCAGCTGAGAGGCCAGCGTTTCCCAGCATGCACTGGGTCCGCCTGCGTCCGCCTGGCTCTTGCAGTTGCAAGCAACTACGCTACCTGCGTCTCAGAAGTGCGCCGCCTTGGTCTCGTGAGATCATCGTTGCCCACGTGTTCATGACGTCAGAGCAAGTCGGGATCAAGTCGGACAATCTAATCTATCAGGCAAGCATTGGGCGCCGATCGCCGGTGATCGATTCTGCGCAGATCTGGCTCATCTCGAATGAGCCTATTGACATTATTAACACTGAGAGGACGAAATAACTTTATTAACACTCAGAAGACAAAATAACTTTATTAACACTGAGAGGACAAAATAACTTTATTTTTCAATGAACGCGTTCAGGCACAACACTGGTAATTGAGACAGACTCAACTTTTCAGAAAAGCCGGTCATGTGACCGGCTGTAGCCCTAAGAAGCCGGTCATGTGACCGGCTGTAGCCCTAAGAAGCCAGTCATGTGACCGGTTGTAGCCCTAAGAAGCCGGTCATGTGACCTAAGAAGCCAGTCATGTGACCGGCTGTAGTCCTAAGAAGCCGGTCATGTGACCGGCTGTAGCCCTAAGAAGCCAGTCATGTGACCGGCTGTAGCCCTAAGAAGCCAGTCATGTGACCGACTAAAGCGGTCATGTGACCCTAAGAAGCCGGTCATGTGACTGGCGACAGCCCTAAGAAGTCCGGTCATGTGACTGGCATGTGACCGGCCCTAAGAAGCCAGTCATGTGACCGGCTGTAGTTAAGCCGGTCAGAAGCCGGTATGTGACCGGTCATGTGACGGCTGTATAAGAAGCCGGTCATGTGACCGGCTGTAGCCCTAAGAAGCCAGTCATGTGACCGGCTGTAGCCCTAAGAAGCCAGTCATGTGACCGGCTGTAGCCCTAAGAAGCCGGTCATGTGACCGGCTGTAGCCCTAAGAAGCCGGTCATGTGACCGGCTGTAGCCTTAAGAAGCCAGTCATGTGACTGGCGACAGCCCTAAGAAGCCGGTCATGTGACCGGCTGTAGCCCTAAGAAGCCAGTCATGTGACTGGCGACAGCCCTAAGAAGCCGGTCATGTGACTGGCGACAGCCCTAAGAAGCCAGTCATGTGACTGGCGACAGCCCTAAGAAGCCGGTCATGTGACTGGCGACAGCCCTAAGAAGCCAGTCATGTGACTGGCGACAGCCCTAAGAAGCCGGTCATGTGGCCTTGAGGCCTCGTGGCCTTATTCACAGAATGCGGCCAGAAGAATGAAAAACACTGCCTGAGCGGGATCTTAATGCTGAGATGGCACACCGATTAAGAAGGACATTTTAAAATGGCCCTTTATATTTAAAAGATAGCCGACCCCTGGGTTAGGGTTAAACTGGTAAGGAGTAGAAATGGATCTGAAAATCCGACTATACAGATATTTGTTCGTCGGATAGGTGTTAGACTTTCAACTTTGAGATTTCAATAAAATGTGCCTTTTGTTTTGTTTTTCCTTCAATTATGTAATAAAGATCCCCCCTGAAATCTAGTCACAGTCAAAATAACTTTATCAACACTTATGTCTGTCTGCTCACATCTCTGCTGGAGCGAAGTCCGGCTGATCCATATGGCGGCCATCTTGGATCATCTTGTAGAACTTGGTATCCACGGCAATGTTTGGGTACGGACTCTTACCTGTTAACAGGTAAACACAATTACAGATGATCCAATCAGAGAACTTCCAGTCTGTCCTCCCTGAAAAACTCCCCCATAAGTGGTTTGTTCCAGCTTCATTCTGTCCTATATTAATGTTTCTAGTGGCGGAGCCCTCTAGTGGTCGTAGTAGTTCTGACTCTAACCCTATATTAATGTTTCTAGTGGCGGAGCCCTCTAGTGGTCGTAGTAGTTCTGACTCTAACCCTATATTAATGTTTCTAGTGGCGGAGCCCTCTAGTGGTCGTAGTAGTTCTGACTCTAACCCTATATTAATGTTTCTAGTGGCGGAGCCCTCTAGTGGCCGTAGTAGTTCTGACTCTAACCCTATATTAATGTTTCTAGTGGCGGAGCCCCTCTAGTGGTCGTAGTAGTTCTGACTCTAACCCTATATTAATGTTTCTAGTGGCGGAGCCCTCTAGTGGCCGTAGTAGTTCTGACTCTAACCCTATATTAATGTTTCTAGTGGCGGAGCCCTCTAGTGGTCGTAGTAGTTCTGACTCTAACCCTATATTAATGTTTCTAGTGGCGGAGCCCTCTAGTGGTCGTAGTAGTTCTGACTCTAACCCTATATTAATGTTTCTAGTGGCGGAGCCCTCTAGTGGTCGTAGTAGTTCTGACTCTAACCCTATATTAATGTTTCTAGTGGCGGAGCCCTCTAGTGGTCGTAGTAGTTCTGACTCTAACCCTATATTAATGTTTCTAGTGGCGGAGCCCTCTAGTGGTCGTAGTAGTTCTGACTCTAACCCTATATTAATGTTTCTAGTGGCGGAGCCCCTCTAGTGGTCGTAGTAGTTCTGACTCTAACCCTATATTAATGTTTCTAGTGGCGGAGCCCCTCTAGTGGTAGTAGTAGTTCTGACTCTAACCCTATATTAATGTTTCTAGTGGCGGAGCCCTCTAGTGGCCGTAGTAGTTCTGACTCTAACCCTATATTAATGTTTCTAGTGGCGGAGCCCCTCTAGTGGCCGTAGTAGTTCTGACTCTAACCCTATATTAATGTTTCTAGTGGCGGAGCCCTCTAGTGGCCGTAGTAGTTCTGACTCTAACCCTATATTAATGTTTCTAGTGGCGGAGCCCTCTAGTGGCCGTAGTAGTTCTGACTCTAACCCTATATTAATGTTTTTCTAGTGGCCGTAGTAGTTCTGACTCTAACCCTATATTAATGTTTCTAGTGGCGGAGCCCTCTAGTGGCCGTAGTAGTTCTGACTCTAACCCTATATTAATGTTTCTAGTGGCGGAGCCCTCTAGTGGCCGTAGTAGTTCTGACTCTAACCCTATATTAATGTTTCTAGTGGCGGAGCCCTCTAGTGGTCGTAGTAGTTCTGACTCTAACCCTATATTAATGTTTCTAGTGGCGGAGCCCCTCTAGTGGTCGTAGTAGTTCTGACTCTAACCCTATATTAATGTTTCTAGTGGCGGAGCCCTCTAGTGGTCGTAGTAGTTCTGACTCTAACCCTATATTAATGTTTCTAGTGGCGGAGCCCTCTAGTGGTCGTAGTAGTTCTGACTCTAACCCTATATTAATGTTTCTAGTGGCGGAGCCCTCTAGTGGTCGTAGTAGTTCTGACTCTAACCCTATATTAATGTTTCTAGTGGCGGAGCCCTCTAGTGGTCGTAGTAGTTCTGACTCTAACCCTATATTAATGTTTCTAGTGGCGGAGCCCTCTAGTGGTCGTAGTAGTTCTGACTCTAACCCTATATTAATGTTTCTAGTGGCGGAGCCCTCTAGTGGTCGTAGTAGTTCTGACTCTAACCCTATATTAATGTTTCTAGTGGCGGAGCCCTCTAGTGGTCGTAGTAGTTCTGACTCTAACCCTATATTAATGTTTCTAGTGGCGGAGCCCCTCTAGTGGTCGTAGTAGTTCTGACTCTAACCCTATATTAATGTTTCTAGTGGCGGAGCCCTCTAGTGGTCGTAGTAGTTCTGACTCTAACCCTATATTAATGTTTCTAGTGGCGGAGCCCTCTAGTGGTCGTAGTAGTTCTGACTCTAACCCTATATTAATGTTTCTAGTGGCGGAGCCCTCTAGTGGTCGTAGTAGTTCTGACTCTAACCCTATATTAATGTTTCTAGTGGCGGAGCCCTCTAGTGGTCGTAGTAGTTCTGACTCTAACCCTATATTAATGTTTCTAGTGGTGGAGCCCTCTAGTGGCTGTAGTAGTTCTGACTCTAACCCTATATTAATGTTTCTAGTGGCGGAGCCCTCTAGTGGCCGTAGTAGTTCTGACTCTAACCCTATATTAATGTTTTAATGTTTCTAGTGGCGGAGTTCCCTAACCCTATATTAATGTTTCTAGTGGTCGTAGTAGTTCTGACTCTAACCCTATATTAATGTTTCTAGTGGCGGAGCCCTCTAGTGGTCGTAGTAGTTCTGACTCTAACCCTATATTAATGTTTCTAGTGGCGGAGCCCTCTAGTGGCCGTAGTAGTTCTGACTCTAACCCTATATTAATGTTTCTAGTGGCGGAGCCCTCTAGTGGTCGTAGTAGTTCTGACTCTAACCCTATATTAATGTTTCTAGTGGCGGAGCCCTCTAGTGGCCGTAGTAGTTCTGACTCTAACCCTATATTAATGTTTCTAGTGGCGGAGCCCTCTAGTGGTCGTAGTAGTTCTGACTCTAACCCTATATTAATGTTTCTAGTGGCGGAGCCCTCTAGTGGTCGTAGTAGTTCTGACTCTAACCCTATATTAATGTTTCTAGTGGCGGAGCCCTCTAGTGGCCGTAGTAGTTCTGACTCTAACCCTATATTAATGTTTCTAGTGGCGGAGCCCTCTAGTGGTCGTAGTAGTTCTGACTCTAACCCTATATTAATGTTTCTAGTGGCGGAGCCCCTCTAGTGGTCGTAGTAGTTCTGACTCTAACCCTATATTAATGTTTCTAGTGGCGGAGCCCTCTAGTGGTCGTAGTAGTTCTGACTCTAACCCTATATTAATGTTTCTAGTGGCGGAGCCCTCTAGTGGCCGTAGTAGTTCTGACTCTAACCCTATATTAATGTTTCTAGTGGCGGAGCCCTCTAGTGGTCGTAGTAGTTCTGACTCTAACCCTATATTAATGTTTCTAGTGGCGGAGCCCTCTAGTGGCCGTAGTAGTTCTGACTCTAACCCTATATTAATGTTTCTAGTGGCGGAGCCCTCTAGTGGTCGTAGTAGTTCTGACTCTAACCCTATATTAATGTTTCTAGTGGCGGAGCCCCTCTAGTGGTCGTAGTAGTTCTGACTCTAACCCTATATTAATGTTTCTAGTGGCGGAGCCCTCTAGTGGCCGTAGTAGTTCTGACTCTAACCCTATATTAATGTTTCTAGTGGCGGAGCCCTCTAGTGGCCGTAGTAGTTCTGACTCTAACCCTATATTAATGTTTCTAGTGGCGGAGCCCTCTAGTGGTCGTAGTAGTTCTGACTCTAACCCTATATTAATGTTTCTAGTGGCGGAGCCCTCTAGTGGCCGTAGTAGTTCTGACTCTAACCCTATATTAATGTTTCTAGTGGCGGAGCCCTCTAGTGGCCGTAGTAGTTCGGACTCTAACCCTATATTAATGTTTCTAGTGGCGGAGCCCTCTAGTGGCTGTAGTAGTTCGGACTCTAACCCTATATTAATGTTTCTAGTGGCGGAGCCCTCTAGTGGCTGTAGTAGTTCGGACTCTAACCCTATATTAATGTTTCTAGTGGCGGAGCCCTCTAGTGGTTTCAACGATGGATTTATGAGTACAGAAAATGGCCAAAATCAGAGCTGTAACATGATTGGCTGAGGGGGTGTCGGGATTGCCGTGGTTACCCAGAGAGAAGGTCTCCCACAGCAGGACTCCGTAGGACCAGACGTCACTCTGGACGGTGTAAACACACTGGAAGATGCTCTCTGGAGCCATCCACTTCACTGGCAGACGAGCCTGTCACAGTAAAACACACAGCAAGTTGTCAAAATAAAAGCCTGTTTTACCTGATTCTGTTAAATCGTAATAAATCAGACTAACCATCTTAGTGTTTGACTCTCAAACTGAGTATGAGGGTTAGTGCTGATTTTGAAAGTCAAATATTCTGACGATTAGTTTGATTTAGTAAGATTTATTTTCTAAATTTGTTCCAATAAAAGGCTGTGTATCTATTTATCTGTTTGTTTAAATTAAATAACCTGTGAAAAGGTAACAGACAATTAGAAAGGTAAATGATTAGAAAGGTAAATGATTGGACAGGTAAAATATTAGAAAGGTAAATGATTGGACAGGTAAATGATTGGACAGGTAAATGATTGGACAGGTAAAATATTAGAAAGGTAAATGATTGGACAGGTAAATGATTGGACAGGTAAATGATTGGACAGGTAAATGATTGGACAGGTAAATGATTGGATAGGTAAATGATTGGACAGGTAAATGATTGGACAGGTAAATGATTGAGCAGGTAGATGACTGGAAAGGTTAATGATAGGAAAGGTAAATAATTGTTGAGTTTCTCTGACGTTTCCCTGCACGATGTAGCTGTCATCATTGCGAATGTCTCGGGCCAAACCGAAGTCACAGATCTTTGCAACACAACGATCAGTCAGCAGGACGTTTCTGGCTGCTACATCTCTGTGGATACACTGACAGAGAGACAGACAGACAGACAGACAGACAGACAGACAGACAGACAGACAGACAGGCAGACAGACAGACACTGTTAGGTAGGTTTTAAAACAGTCTGGGCTGTTTGATGTTAAACTAAAAGGATCTTACTCTTTAACTAAAAGGTCTATCTCTGTAGGGATCCATCCCATAATGTTGTCAGACACTTAGAATAATAATCTGAGTCTGTCAGCAGCAACAACAGAACTTTTAGTGACTCTAACTGCTGCTGAACATTAGTCCTGTAGGGTTACATTACAGCTCGGTTCTGGTTTAATACTGGACCAGGTTCAGAGGTTGTTGTTCCATCAGACACTTTGACAACACAGCAGTTATCCTTTAAGTTAGTGTTCAGGGCTCGAGAATGTGTTATGTTGGTGGTGGTCCAAACTAGTCTAGAAAGACAGGCGTGTGTGTGTGTGTGTGTCTCTCTGTGTGTGTGTGTGTGTATCTCTGTGTGAGTGTGTGTGTGTATATATATCTTTGTGTGTGTATGTGTGTGCGTTTGTGTGTGTGTTTGTGTATATGTGTGTGTGCATCTGTGTGTGTGTGTCTGTCTGTGTGTGTCTCTGTGTGTATGTATGTGTGTGTGTGTCCGTGTGTGTGTATTTGTGTGTGTCTGTGTGTGTCTTTGTGTGTGTGTGTATTTGTGTGTATTTGTGTATTTGTGTGTGTATTTGTGTATTTGTGTGTGTGTGTATTTGTGTATTTGTGTGTGTGTGTCTTTGTGTGTGTGTGTGTCTGTGTGTGTAAGTGTGTATTTGTGAGTGTGTGTGTTCTTACATTCCTGGTGGACAGGAAGTCCAGACCCTGTGCCACTTGGTAGGAAAACCTCATGAGGTCACACACCGAGACGCTGTTCGTCTGCACACCTGAGAGACAGACAGTCACCACACAGCAAGTTAAGACAGGGCTGATTTCAGAGACTACAGGTGAGTTCAGGTGAGTTCAGGTTGTTACCCAGGGGTGTTTGTCCCGGACTCAGAGCTGGCAGCATCTCCTGATACTCTGAGCAGCACGAGATCCCGCTGTCACTGCAACACAATGACATCATTCATACTTATAGTCACGGCTTTACATTTACACCCGCCAGCTGCCAAATACGGTCAAAACTTCAGTAACACTACTTGAAATCTACATAATAGTGACATGACACTGTTATGAAGGAATGTCCTGCTGTGCAGAAAAGGGCGGGACATTCATTCGCCAGCCTAGGAAACGCCAATGGGCTTCCTGTACGGGCCCAGGTGAGTCTACACACAGCTATGACCTCACAACCCCAGAGAAACGTGATAAAGCACAGAGTAAAGAGTTAATAAGGACCATGTCAGTGCTGTTGTCTGGCTATTTGAAACAAGATTCAGAGAAATGGCAGACACAAATGCAGAGAGACAGAGCAGTGTTGAGTTTAAAGACATACAACATAAAGAGTCCTGAAGACAGCGGGCAAAATAGTTTCAAAAATGTTGGAAAAACCAAAAGACAAGGAACACGAAAGAAACTGGAACACCGAGATAATGGGCTAGAAATCAAGCCTATAAACAAACTCAAAAGATCCTTGAAGTACTAGGAATATTGTACTGTTGTTTGTACTGTATTGTCTGTTTATGTGTTTGTATGTCTGTCAGGGAATTTAGTCCCTGTTTTCCATAGTGTTTTAGATCTGTTTTATTTGTCTGTCTTGATTATTAGTTGACCCCGTTCCCCTTTGTCCTCAATGTTTTTAGTCCATGTGTTGTATTCCCCTTCCATCTTAAGGACCACAATGGAAACAAGCCTTTGGGCTTTATTGTGTTTTTATCCTTTTGAACACCTCTTGTTGATTGTTGTTCAATAAAGTTTTCATTCATTCATTCATTCAATACACACAAACACAAGACACTGACAGAGACAGCGGGAAAACACCAGGCAGGAAGTAAAACAAGACATGACAAGGGAGAAACAGAGACTACAAAATAAAACAGGAAATATAAAATATAACAACCATGACACTATTACATCACAGATTGGTCAGTTTTAGTGGTTATAAGGAGATAAATCTTCAGACCTCCGCAGCCGGCTGTTCTTATAGAAAACCTCGCCCTTCACTTCGTCCACGCTCAACATGGATGCCATGAAGTCCTGAGCATGAGCCCGCAGGAAGTTGAGCAGGTCGCCATGGCTACAGTACTCTGTGATCATCAACATGGGGCCTGGGGGAGAGAGGTCACAGTCACATCTCTGCCTCTGTGGTGGTGAAGATTTATATTCAGTCATTGTTCTAAACCATGGTCACCTCCTCGAGTGCAGGCGCCCAGCAGGTTGACGATGTTGTCATGGTAACCAAGATGTCCCAGGATCTTCAGCTCGGACATCAGAGCTTCCCGTTCCTCTGAGTGAGCGCTCGCTGGAACACAGCGGGATGTGCTCATGTTTTAGTTTTAGTTTAGTTTATATATAACATAATATATCATTTAAATACAGATTACATGGAAGAAATACATGTGAGGCTCATATATACCTTAGATAAAACATGGCCTTATACCATATATATATATATATATATATATATATAGTACAGTACAGTACAGGCCAAAAGTTTGGACACACCTTCTCATTCAAATGCCTTTCCTTTTATTTTAGATTCTTCAAAGTAGCCACCCTTTGCTTTTTTATTAATAAGGGAAATAATTCCACTAATGAACCCTGACAAAGCACACCTGTGAAGGTAAAACCATTTCAGGTGACTACCTCATGAAGCTCATTGAGAGAACACCAAGGGTTTGCAGAGTTATCAAAAAAAGCAAAGGGTGGCTACTTTGAAGAATCTAAAATATAAGACATGTTTTCAGTTATTTCACACTTTTTTGTTAAGTACATAATTCCATATGTGTTCATTCATAGTTTTGATGCCTTCAGTGAGAATGTACAATGTAAATAGTCATGAAAATAAAGGAAACGCATTGAATGAGAAGGTGTGTCCAAACTTTTGGCCTATACTGTATATACCATATATACCTTATATAAAACATACAAGGCCTTATATATACCTTATATACCATATATATATATACCATATACACCTTATATAAAACTTAAAAGGCCTTATATATACCATATATATACCATATACACCTTATATTAAACATACAAGGCCTTATATATACCATATATATACAATATATACCTTATATAAAACATTCAAGGCTTTATATATACCTTATATAGCCCTTATGTATACCATATATATACCATATATACCTTATATAAAACATAGAAGGTCTTAAATATACCATATATATATATACCCTATATACCATATATACCAACCAAAGGACATACGTAGATGTAAACAAGTGTTTCATAAAAATGTAATAAAGAGACATGCATGCAGAGAAACTGAAATAATTGCCATATTTACAGTGAAAACAACAGTTTGTCAGAGTTATCTCTGTGATAATGTGATACTGACGTTTGAGCATCTTGACTGCGACGCGGGTGGCGTTGTCTGAACCCAGACCGTACGCTGTCGCCTCCACCACCTTCCCAAACGCCCCTGAGCCCAAAACAGCGCCTGGCAGACAGAGAGAGGGGCAAAGAGACGCTCACACACAAACACAGTAAATCCACCATCTTTGTTTACATCCAACTCTCAGTTTGAGTCCTTAGAAACAGACTTTAATGAGTTTTATTTTGAAATGTATGTCATGTCAGATCTGGGTATGTTGGGATGATTAGTTGAGTAATTACAACTGTAACTAGAGTTGCAAAAGATTAATTGATTAGTTGGCAACTATTTCTTTTCCTGTTGTCCTCAGGTGAAACCAGACCTGTTTACAAAAACGTTCTATATCAGAATATGACAAAAGAACGTGGAAAAATGTGACAAATGTTGGAAAACACTACAAAAACGCAGAAAAAAATTGAGAAAAGCCAGTTGGGCTGATCAGTCTCCCCAGTCTCCAAAGTGTCTCAGAACATGCCGAAGAGACGAGACGTAATACGTCTCCATAACAGCAGACGGCGATAATCTGTATTGTCGCCCAAAAAATGGAAACCGGCAGCTGATTGGATGAACGCGTCACATGGGTCTGGTTTCTCCAGAAATTCAAAGCCAGACTGTCATGGCGGCTCGTTCAGAGTCCGATCTCATCCATCCATCCATCCATCTTCGTCCGCTTATCCGGTGTCGGGTCGCGGGGGGAGCAGCTCCAGCAGGGGACCCCAAACTTCCCTTTCCCGAGCAACATTAACCAGCTCCGACTGGGGGATCCCGAGGCGTTCCCAGGCCAGGTTGGAGATATAATCCCTCCACCTAGTCCTGGGTCTTCCCCGAGGCCTCCTCCCAGCAGTCCGATCTCATATTGTACTAAAATAGTTCACCAAAACATGTTTCTGAAAACATTTTAAGAAATAAATAGACTTTGCAGTTGCTGAATCTGTCTTCAGTTCAGATCAACAAAGGTCAGTTTAGAAGATTTTACTCAGATTTTGAGAGACTCTAGTCACGCTCATCCTGCTCCTCGTTTCTGGGTTAGCTCTCCACCAATCAGATGGGTCATTGAGTCTGACTGCCCTCCCTCCGATTATACATGTCAAATCGGCCAAAATGAAGCCGACGGCCCCTCGGACGGACGACGGCACGGAACACAGCGAACAGACTCGACTCACCGACCTCGCCAGACTGTCAGACGGCCGATTATCGGTTTGGTGTGTCCCGGGCTTTAATGTCTAACTATTGATAATGGATTAATCAGTTTGAATCATTATTTATGATAAAACTGTTGATTGTTTTCTGGAACAATAGATCCGTCCCTGAAATGTTGGAAGGCAACGGTTTGATTTGTTTGAGCGACAGAAACAGAGAGAGACCCAGTTTATTGAAATATAAAGCATGTGGAGGTGACTGTGTTTAGAGTTTAACGTTCATCCTGTCTGTGTGGTACTGAGGGTTAGGGTTAGTTCATCCTGTCTGTGTGGTACTGAGGGTTAGGGTTAGTTCATCCTGTCTGTGTGGTACTGAGGGTTAGGGGTTAGTTCATCCTGTCTGTGTGGTACTGAGGGTTAGGGTTAGTTCATCCTGTCTGTGTGGTACTGAGGGTTAGGGTTAGTTCATCCTGTCTGTGTGGTACTGAGGGTTAGGGTTAGTTCATCCTGTCTGTGTGGTACTGAGGGTTAGGGTTAGTTCATCCTGTCTGTGTGGTACTGAGGTTTAGGGTTAGTTCATCCTGTCTGTGTGGTACTGAGGGTTAGGGTTAGTTCATCCTGTCTGTGTGGTACCGAGGCGAAGTTTGTCTCGAGGAAACTCCCAGCGCTGGTTGTACGGCAGCTGGGTCGGGTCCACGAACGTGTAGTTGTTTCCCTCGGTGCTCTCGATGATCTTCCAGCGGATCTCGTACCGGGGTTTCTGGGAGGAGAAGAAGAGGAGGAGAAACATGTTATCTTGTGATGAAGAGATGACTGAATGAATCAGAGTCCACAAGATTCAGATTACAATCTGGCCATATTCCTCAGAAACAACAAAATAACATTAAATATACATAATAAAACACCTGATTGAGTTATTATCTAGTTCCCAACAGTCCCATCCAAAAAAACTTCAAAAAGGACAAATTGTCCAAATACTCATACTCATAAAATACGGACATTTGGACAGTGGCTGTCAGCGTCTGAAGCGACTCAAAAAGCGCCCTTCAGTGTGTTTGTAGATCTTACCGGGGAGAGCAGCAGCTACACAGGGTTTGAAGATGACGTAACATTGAGAGGGACTACGGCAGCGAGTAGTATGAAAGGCTGAAAATCTGTGTAGGTTAGTTGGGGGGGAGGATGGGTCAAACAACACAGGACTTTCACCCAGGAGACCGGGGATCGTGTTCCGCATGTCGCATTTCCTAAAGTCGATTTCTTCTTTAATCGTCCCGTTATTGCCGCGTGTCACGGAAACGTAAGCCAACCCACGACCTTTTTCTTAACATAACTGCGTCAAAAGGAACACCAATAGTTCTGACCAAGCGCGTTTAGATAAAGCGCGTTTAGTTAATGCGTGTTATATGACGCTAATAGAGACTTTTAGTGTCAATAACAATGTCAACAGCACCTGACCAAGTGTCCGTATTTTACCAGATGGGAGTATCTGTTGAAAAAGCAGACCGAATTACATCTAAATTGGGTTTTGAGCATTTAAATTAACTGAAGCATCGGCCGCCGATATTAACTTTTATGTTTCATCAGTGTAGAGATAAACATTGGTACCATTCTCCATTTACAGAAGACAACCGATAGGAGCAGGAGGACAGCTCCAGCACTCAGAGCTCCAATCAGAGGCAGAGTAAACAACGTTCCCGGAGTTCCTGCAGAACCTGAACACAACACAACACCACATCTATTAAACATCAACACACCGACGCCTTCAGGCACATACAGGGTTTAAAGGAACATGCCACCATTTGTTGAAATAGGTTTATAACACATTGTCTTAGTCCAGCAGCCCCACCGCTAGCTTAGCTTAGCGTAGTGAATGGAATCCTATGTTGCCGTTAGCATGTCGTGAGTAATAAAGATACTGTATCACGCAGCACCTGAAAACCCCTCAAATTCAGTCAACATACAGTACCCTCCTGTTGTTCTATTTCCAAAGGGAAGACGGTGAATAACCCCTATTTCCAAAAACGGTGTCTTGTTCCTTTAAACATGTTTAAAGTCTTACGGAGATTAAAGATGCGGCGAGATGCTCCCACTCGGCTCTCAGCGACACATTCCGCAGTGACATCATCAGGTGACGGAGGGAGGATTAGCTGTTTCCTCACTTCCTGCTCCGCCTCCAGCTGAGATGTGACATCAGCCGGAGACACCTGATAGGTGGAGAGGTCTCCACACCTGCAGAGGTCAGGATGCTTGCTAATCATTCTCCACATAGTTTTAGATATATAGTAATTAGTTTTAGTTCTGAATTGTTTCCTGTGTAAAGTAAATCTTGTAACAATTGTTGTGAATATTATGAATAAAGTTTATTATAATTTGTAATATTGCTCAACGTTCAAACGTCTGTTTGTTTCAGTAAAAACGGATCTAAAGCAGAGCACACAACACAGATAGATAGAAAGACAGTTTGGATTTTAGTTTAATGTGAATTTAGCAAATTCACGACCTAAGCAACCTAAACAATGTCTTTATCTAAAATGTCCATTCTACACAATAAATCCTGAATCTTTCCATAACGACTGCACACAGCACAGTCTGAAGGCTATCTATCTATCTATCTATCTATCTATCTATCTATCTATCTATCTATCTGTCTGTCTGTCTGTCTGTCTGTCTGTCTGTCTGTCTGTCTGTCTGTCTGTCTGTCTGTCTGTCTGTCTGTCTGTCTGTCTGTCTGTCTGTCTGTCTGTCTGTCTGTCTGTCTATCTATCTATCTATCTATCTATCTATCTATCTATCTATCTATCTATCTATCTATCTATCTGTCTATCTATCTATCTATCTGTCTATCTGTCTATCTATGAATATGTAGTGGTACATACGTGTCCTGGACACCGGGGCAGGTGTACCAGAGGATTGTGGGTAATGGATATCCAGAGCTGCTGCAAGTCAGAGTGTTGTTTTCCTGACTGATGTCAACGCTCGGAGAACCTGAAAGAAACATTTTATTTTTTATATTTCCTAAACTCGGAAGATGAAAAGTGCAACAAAAAACACAAAAATGACAAATGAGGTAAGAAAAGCTGACAGAATAACATGCAATATTTGACAGACTTAAAGCTTAGAGATTATTTAATAATCAGAAGAAGAACAGAGAAGCTGCAGCATTAAGGAGGAGAAGAAAGAGAAGGAAGATAAAAGGAAGCGGGAACTACCAAGGGGGTGAGCCAACTTCCGCAGAGCATAGCTCCTATGGTGCCATTTTGATGCTAACAAGCACTTACCCGCTGTTAGCATCCCATTGACTCCCATTCATTTTGGCGCCACTTTGACAGTGAAAAACTTTACATCTGAAGCGTTTAAAGACTCTATTTGAACGTTGTTTATTTCTAAAGAAACACGACAATGTATAAAAGGCTCCATTACCTTGTAGCTCACGTTATGGCTCCGTAGCAGACGCTTTTATAACAATAGGCTAACGATTGGGTCATAACCACGAGACTTACTGTCACACAGTAGAGGAATTACCGTATAGTACAGGAGAAGCTCACAGGCAGTTTGGACTTCCATTATCTGTTTAGGTTTAATTACTAATGTTAACTAGCATGTTAGTGATCAGTAATTACTAATGTTAACTATCATGTTAGTGATCAGTAATTACTAATGTTAACTAGCATGTTAGTGATCAGTAATTACTAATGTTAACTAGCATGTTAGTGATCAGTAATTAGCCTGTGTCTATGTTATCTCCTTACATATACCTACACTCTCCGTCTCTGTGAGATTGGGAATGATTGAGATTTCTCTCTCACAGCTACCAGAAGACTTCACACTTTCAGACACGTTGCTCACGTCACATCTACGTCTTCAAGCTCAGTTGGAGGCTGCTCAGTAACACTCAGCCAGCACCGGGAAAGAGACTTCTGATATCCTCCACTGGTCTCAGACCAGAGACACGGGGTCTGGTGGTCCATTATATATACTGTCTATGGGAACTAACTGTCTCTCTCTCTAACCAGGTTTCCATACGCATGTTTTGAGGCAAATTAAGTAAATGGAAACAATTACTTTGATTGAATTTCATGAATAACAACAAAGTTTGTATGTTGAATCAGATTTTCTCTTAAGAAGTAAATGGTGTATGTGATAACTGAAACCTTTAGAAAAACTTTGTTTCCTAATGTCAGCTTCAATTTTGAGTGACAGACAGACAGACAGACTGACAGACTGACAGACAAGCAGGAAGACAGACAGACAGACAGACAAGCAGGCAGAAAGACGGATACGCAGGCAGGCAGGCAGACAGACAGACAGACAGACAGACAGACAGATAGATGCACATACAGACAGACAAGCAGGCAGACAGACAGACAGGTTTTTATTCACTTTAAAGCCATTAAATGGAATCACACTTTCTCTGGCTTTATTTCCATGAATATTTTTAGGGAACTTCAGATAATTCTTCTGACCAGTGGATGGACACATAGTGATGCTCTCTTTTAAATTTGACAGACATTGTTTAGTAAATCTGACTTTTTCAAACCAATTTATAGTAGATCATTAGATGATCAGAAGAAGAAAAGGGAAGGAAGGAGTCAAATCGTCTTACGGTAAACTCGGAGGTCGATGTTCTGCGATCCGTTAAAGAAAGAGTTACTAAAGTGGAATGAGTATCGACCTCGATCCTCCTGGCGCACGCGGTGCAGCAGCAAACTGGCCTCCGACCTGCAACATGAAAATACCACCTTAACATCAACAATACCACCTCAACACCAACAATACCCCCTTAACACCAAAAATAACACCTTAACACCAACAATACCACCTTAACACCAACGATACCCCTAACCCTTTTAGTATGCTGACTGTAGCTGTTAGTATGCTAACCTATAGCCGTTAGCAGCATAGCTCTCCTGGTACACCGTGTCGTTGTTGTTGTATGTTGTTGTGGTCCAGTGCTGGCTCCTGATTGGAGGATACGCCTCCATCATAAAGGTCAGCATCACATCTTTACCTTCATACACCTCCACTAGGCTGCTGCCGCTAATGTTAGCGCCGCCGTTAACGTCCGTTCCATCGCTGCTAATGTTAGCTGCTCGCTCCCCGTTCACTGCCAGCAAATTGCTGCTAATATTAGCTTCAGGCTCTGCTTGCTCATCCATTAGCATCCTGCTATAGTTAGCCATAGGGTCCTCATTGATCTCTGTGGGCTTGGTGTTAGCGTTGACGTTAGCTCGCTGCAGATAGATCCTCAGGTACGGAGCGTCTGGAGAAGAAGGAGAAGAAGAAGAGAGAGAGACAGGAAATGTTTCATTCAGTCTGTTCACCTTAATGCTTCAATAACCTCAAAGAAACGACAAAAACATTTAAAAAACTGCAAAAACATCAGAAAAAGAACAAAATTCCATCTTTATATTTCATTCATTCAACCTTTATTTACACTCTAGAGATCATTGAGGGGCGGGTCACGTGATCGAGTCTAATAACAAGGTCACATGACACACAGCCATCTTCTAACCGTAAACATACAGGGAACTATATTCTCAGAAGGCGAAGCACTGCTACTCTCTGCTCCTCACCACGGGGCTTCACAGGTGCTGCGAGGAAATCACTCCGCCCAAGTAGCAGAAGTAGCAATGCTTCACCTTCTGAGAATATAGTTCCCAGTATGTATACGGTTAGAAGATGGCTGTGTCTCATGTGACCTTGCTTATTGTACACGCTGTGACTATACAAATCACTCCGCCTAAGGAGCAGATATATATATATATATATATATATATATATATATATATATATATATATATATAAATTTTATGTTTCCATTAAGACTCTCTTACCCACAACTGTGAGCCGCGTGGTTGCCGTGGCGACTCCAGCTTCATTGACGGCTGTACAGGTGTAGTCTCCGCTGTGATCCCGGCTGACGGCCGACACCGTCACCGTGCAGTTGATGTACAGCCGCTTGTTTCTATAGAGACGTGTGATGGAGACATTCTGCATCTGGAACAAACGGCCAATCAACATCCAGACAGGAAGTCAAAATACTTGCAACATATCCTTTTTTGGTACCAAAAACGACAACATTTTTTAATCTTTAATCGTCAGCAAGTGAAGTTAAACTGCATAAATTAAAATAAACTATGAACATGATCATGATGGCTTTTCAAAATAAAAGTAGAGAAATTTTGTCAATCAGGTTTAATTCCAACAGGATTGTTTAAATTAGGGAGAAATTATACACAACATCGTTAACCTTAACAATGCAGCAGAGACACAAGGTGTCCTCTGACCTTTGTGTGTGTGTGTGTGTGTCCAGGTGACCTCTGACCTTTGTGTTTGTGTCTGTGTTTGTCCAGGTGACCTCTGACCTTTGTGTTTGTGTCTGTGTGTGTCCAGGTGACCTCTGACCTTTGTGTTTGTGTGTAGGTGTGTCCAGGTGACCTCTGACCTTTGTGTTTGTGTGTAGGTGTGTCCAGGTGACCTCTGACCTTTGTGTTTGTGTGTAGGTGTGTCCAGGTGACCTCTGACCTTTGTGTTTGTGTCTGTGTGTTTCCAGGTGACCTCTGACCTTTGTGTTTGTGTGTAGGTGTGTCCAGGTGTCCTCTGACCTTTGTGTTTGTGTCTGTGTTTGTCCAGGTGACCTCTGACCTTTGTGTTTGTGTCTGTGTGTGTCCAGGTGACCTCTGACCTTTGTGTGTAGGTGTGTCCAGGTGACCTCTGACCTTTGTGTTTGTGTGTAGGTGTGTCCAGGTGACCTCTGACCTTTGTGTTTGTGTCTGTGTGTTTCCAGGTGTCCTCTGACCTTTGTGTTTGTGTCTGTGTGTCCAGGTGTCCTCTGACCTTTGTGTTTGTGTCTGTGTGTCCAGGTGACCTCTGACCTTTGTGTTTTGTCTGTGTTTGTCCAGGTGTCCTCTGACCTTTGTGTTTGTGTTGTGTCCAGGTGACCTCTGACCTTTGTGTTTGTCCAGGTGACCTCTGAACTTTGTGTTTGTGTCTGTGTTTGTCCAGGTGACCTCTGACCTTTGTGTTTTGTCTGTTGTCCAGGTGTGACCTTTGTGTTTGTGTCTGTGTGTCCAGGTGACCTCTGACCTTTGTGTTTGTGTGTAGGTGTGTCCAGGTGTCCTCTGACCTTTGTGTTTGTGTCTGTGTTTGTCCAGGTGACCTCTGACCTTTGTGTTTGTGTCTGTGTGTGTCCAGGTGACCTCTGACCTTTGTGTTTGTGTGTAGGTGTGTCCAGGTGACCTCTGACCTTTGTGTTTGTGTCCGTGTGTCCTTTGTGTTTGTGTCTGTGTGTCCAGGTGACCTCTGACCTTTGTGTTTGTGTCTGTGTGTCCAGGTGACCTCTGACCTTTGTGTTTGTGTCTGTGTGTCCAGGTAACCTCTGATCTTTGTGTTTGTGTCTGTGTGTCCAGGTGACCTCTGACCTTTGTGTTTGTGTCTGTGTGTCCAGGTGACCTCTGACCTTTGTGTTTGTGTCTGTGTTTGTCCAGGTGACCTCTGACCTTTGTGTTTGTGTCTGTGTGTGTCCAGGTGACCTCTGACCTTTGTGTTTGTGTCTGTGTGTCCAGGTGACCTCTGACCTTTGTGTTTGTGTCTGTGTGTCCAGGTGACCTCTGACCTTTGTGTTTGTGTCTGTGTGTCCAGGTGACCTCTGACCTTTGTGTTTGTGTCTGTGTGTCCAGGTGACCTCTGACCTTTGTGTTTGTGTCTGTGTGTCCAGGTGACCTCTGACCTTTGTGTTTGTGTCTGTGTTTGTCCAGGTGACCTCTGACCTTTGTGTTTGTGTCTGTGTGTGTCCAGGTGACCTCTGACCTTTGTGTTTGTGTCTGTGTGTGTCCAGGTGACCTCTGACCTTTGTGTTTGTGTCTGTGTGTGTCCAGGTGACCTCTGACCTTTGTGTTTGTGTCTGTGTGTGTCCAGGTGACCTCTGACCTTTGTGTTTGTGTCTGTGTGTGTCCAGGTGACGTTGTAGAAGTGGTTGGGGTTACTGGTTATACAGGTGATGTCATACTGCTCTCCTTCCAGACGGACAGATTCATCCAGACTGACGGACAGAGAAGGGGGATGACGCAGCCCTGCAGACAGACAGACAGACAGACAGACAGGCAGGCAGACAGTCAGACAGACAGGTAGACAGACAAACAGGCAGACAGAGAGACAGACAGACAGACTGACACACAGACAGAAAGACAGACAGGTAGACAGACAAACAGGCAGACAGAGAGACAGAGAGACAGACAGACAGACAGACTGACACACAGACAGAAAGACAGACAGGTAGACAGACAAACAGGCAGACAGAGAGACACACAGGTAGACAGACAAACAGGCAGACAGAGAGACAGACAGACTGACACACAGACAGACAGACAGACAGGCAGACAGTCAGAGAGACAGACAGACAGACAGACAGACAGGTCTTACTGGGGATCACAAACAGGTGTACAGCTGTGGATCTGAACTGTTTTCCATCCCTCCAGCCTGAACAGACGTAGTGTCCTGTAAATGACATCTGCACATCTCGGATCAGCGCTCCTTTCTGCGGGTCAAAGGTCACGTCCATGCCCGGGGAAAGGTCCTGCACCTTGCCCCCTCTGCTGTCCGATGATTGGAGGGTGAGGTTGGTGACGGATGGGTCTGTCAGCATACACCTGAACAGGAAATCCCGGCCCTCCCCCATGTTTGGCTCGTTGCTTGGGATGACGAAAACGTTGGAGGGTTGTGCCGTGTCTGACAGAAGGGCATTATGGGAAATGGTTAGTTATCACACAATGAACGCTACAAAAACTATTATTAGCAGCAGGTAAGTCATAAACAGAACAAGTCTACAAAGAAACTAGAGCTGCAAAGATTAATGGATTAGTTATCAACTAATAAATTAATCGCTAACTATTTTGATAATCGATCAATCAGTTTGAGTATTTTTTATTGATTCCAGCTTCATAAACTATTGCAAGAAAATGGTCTCATCGTGTGTTCGCTGTAACTAATCAGTAGAGACACAAACAGCCCAATCAGTAACTAATGAGGTGCTACTGTGTGAGGAAAGTTTGATAATCACATGTTGGACTCATTATTTACCCAAAAGTCTGCATGTTAATGTTACTTTAAAATTTGTGTTGACCAATTATCGAAGAAAGATGTAATGGCTACACATGTAGTGGATTCATTTTGTGGTCTACAAAATGTCAGAAAATTGTGAAAAATGTGGATCAGTGTTTCCAAAAAGCCCAAGATGATGTCCTCAAATGTTTTGTTTTGTCCACAACTCAAAGATCTTCAGTTTCCTGTTCCAGAAGAGAGAAGAAACTAGAACAGATTCAAGCTTTTAACAAGCTGACATTACACAAGTCTACCTGTTTTATCATCAAAAATGACTCAAACTGATTAATGGATTATCAAAATAGTTGGACATTAATTTAATAGTTGAAAACCATCCATTAATCTTTGCAGCTCTACCTGTCTGTGCTGTATGTTGTAGGTCTGTGTATTGGCAAGAATCTGGCACTACTTCTCACGATACATGGGTCACGATTCAATATATTGCAATATATTTCGATAAGGAGCATGAGGCAATATATTGGGATTTTTTTTAAGTATAATTTTAGTACAACTAATATTTTAAAAAAGACATAATGTGCATAAAAGTCAAAGAAGTTTACTTTAGGTAAAGAATTCAGTACACAGGAAATCAAACTGCCAGTTTGGGATTGTGGTTCCCAGGTTTTAGTGAGCTAATAATTATATGCTAAAGTAGGCCATAATAAAAGAAAATACACAGCCTCTGTCACAATATGTAACACATTATGTGCAATCTGAAAAAGACATCTGTCTATGTCAATAAAAAAATGCTTGCACTATTCCTACACAGGGTACATCCAACACATGACACATTTTGTATAAAAAAAAAAAAAAAAAAAATCTTTTTGCGTTCTTGAAAATCCATACAGTATAGTAAAATAAAATATTGCGATACTCAAATGTATCGATTTTTTCTTACACCGCTAGTATGTTGCTAGCTCGGTTACGAGACGTGTTGTTCGGTTGTGTCAGAACTGGAAACTAAATGACATTTATACCCAAACCCTAACCTGAACCCTAACCCAAACAAATGAAGGAGCAAAATATGAAACTTAGAACTTGAAAATAGTTTGTTTGCAAGTTATAAGTTTTGTTTTTAACCCTCCTGTTGTCCTTGGGTCAAATTTGACCCATTTTCAAAAAGTTTTTATAGCAAAAATATTTTGGTTTCTTTCAAACAAACAACAAATTATCAAAAATAATAACAATGATGGTTCCTTACAAAGCTCTTCACAATACATGATCAGTTCACTACTTTCACTGAATTTGGGTGTTTTGTTAAATTTTACAGCATTTGAAAAATAATTCATAAAAGAATGTATACAAAAG
Source organism: Perca flavescens (assembly GCF_004354835.1). Classification (NCBI taxonomy): domain Eukaryota; kingdom Metazoa; phylum Chordata; class Actinopteri; order Perciformes; family Percidae; genus Perca; species Perca flavescens. The sequence goes on along the minus strand of NC_041343.1, from coordinate 35,638,780 downwards.
CGCAGAAAAAATTGACAAAAACATGGGAAAAGCCACAAAAGTGTCAAAAAAGATGACCAAAACATTGAAAAAAAAGTTTCAATTTGGACCCAGAAAAAGAAAGATTTGCATCGTCGGTCGATGGGAAGATAACACAATGGTTACGTTCACGGTTTTCTGCTTCAGTGAGTGATTTTTGTTTGATACTTAAGAAGTTTTGTTTCAGTTTTATGGCACAAATGTAATTTGTATAGTCCAAAGGGAGGATCTTACCTTTGACATACAGGTGCACCCAGGTGTGCAGGTGCTGCAGGCTCTGGTTGGTGTACCCACAGCGGTATGTTCCGGTGTGTCTGGGATTCGAGCTTGGTACCTCCACCGGGTTCGGCAGTGGGTCCAGGAATTGCAGACGGAACGCGGTGGTGGTCCAATGCAGCGAAAGGTTACCATGGCAGCTGAGCGAGAAGGCGGAGCCAGCGGTCAGAACCACCTCGGATTGGTTGGTCAGAAGGTTAGAGTTCAGACGGATCGATGGAGGACCGGGAGAATCTGAAACAAACCAACAGTAAATCAGTTCAACAGTAGTCTGGATCAATGGAAGGTTGCATGATAGAGCCTAATGGAGGTGGTGTGTTGGTGTTCTCAAACTCTGTTATCTGCAACAAACAAAATATCAAGTTCTGAACAAGATGTGGACGGAGCAACAAGACCTTGGAGGTTTTATAAAGAATATGTTAGATCATTTCCTGTCTAACTGGAAGGTTTTATAAATAATATGTTTAGATCATTTCCTCTCTAACTGGGAGGATTTATAAAGAATATGTTAGATCATTTCCTCTCTAACTCGGAGGATTTACAAAGCATATGTTTTGGGACTGATTGGTGGGATTGTTGTGGATGAAGTACACACGGAGATACACTGGTAAGAGCTTATGAGGTTTAACCATGTATCAGCTCATTTAAATATCTCACGTTACTGGATTGTGGCAACAGTTAACTTCATTTAATATTGGATGAGGAGTTTTCTATAGCGGGGTGCAAATGTTCCACAAGAACCAGTTCCTTCCTGATACAATTTAGCAGAGCCACCGTCAGTGCGTCTAGAGCTTAGCGCTGCCCAGGACCACTGTGATTGGCTTACATTACATAACATGTCATTTAGCTGACGCTTTTATCCAAAGCGACTTCCAATTAAATGGTTTCAACCTTGAAGGTTCAAACTCCAGACAAGAAGGAGTAAGAGCAGGCACGTTAGCTTCAAATAGGCAAAACTACTAAGAGCCAAATCAAAGTGCAGCTGTAAGATATACGTATATACTTTTTTACAGAAAATATTTCCCTCAGGAGTAGAGACCAAACATCCATCCAGTAGGTGTTGAGAAATGTAATCCCTGAAGCTGCTGAAGAACAGCCTAGAAATCTAGACGCACCCTAGCGGCAGCAAATGTAATTTGCAGCCAGGGTACTCTAGCAACTCTCCGTTGGCTTGCGAGCTGGAAAAACCAAACTCTAGTCAGGCCAATCACATCGTGTATAGAGTCGGTGGGCGGGGCTTAACATAATGACTGCAGAGTTGCGACGGTTCCGCGTGAATTCCCTGCTACTTGAAAACAAAACAGATGGCTGCTGCCTGTCTTCTGGAAGACTTGGAGTTCAGCTTTTCTTTGAGAAAAGAACAAAGAACGGCACTGAAGTCATTCTTAAAAAAGGAAGATGTGTTTTTAAAGTTGAATCTTTCAACTAGCGTTGCTCTGGTATCTGGAGCGCTATCCTATTGCGTGCAGAGGGAATTTAAAAGACAACCGTTTATCCCGCCCCTCGGATTGAGACCTGCTGATGGTGAGTTCCCGGACCCAACATCTGGATGTGGGTCTGATCCAACATCTGGATGTGGGGCTGGCTTGTCAGGTTAGCTGAAGAATGTAAGTTTAAAGGTGCCCTGCCCCACGTATTTCATGACTTTGTGGTGATGTCTGAAGTTCTACCATGGACTCTGTAACTTGGTTACCTTGTTTCAAGCCATTCTAGCGTGGTGTAGAAACCCTGCAGGTTTGTGCCAGTTCTATTAATATTCAACGAGCTAAGCTGCTTGACTCTGATTGGCTAACAGCTAGCCAATAAGAGCGTGGCTATCAGCATCCTTTACCCAGCCAAACTGGGCAAGCTCATGAATAGTAATGAGCTCAGCTTTTGTAATTGGCCTGATTGCTCTGCTTATTTCCTTTCAGTGACTAGAGCTGAGTTCATTTTCACATTCACCACATAACACAAACACATATGGACCTAACATATTTCAAAAAATACAAGAAAAACTGGTTTTGTGTGTTTTATAGAGTTCAGAATAAAACTTCTGTGATCCCAGGATTCAGTAAACCACAAAACACAGAAACACAACCACTGGATGGATGATATAACGTGATTTTATTTAAAATAAGAATAAAAACAGAACAACATGGAATTACAACCAAAGATTTCTTTTTGTAAACGAGTTCAAAATCAACCTGAGCTGTTCACTTTTGATGTTGATTAAATGAAACAAGTTTTTATTCAATCAAATATCGAAAAACAAAGAATGTTAAAGTTGATGATCAGTGTGTTTAAATCTATCAGCATTCTTATTGTTAACAACAGTCTGATTGGTTAATTAGAATCAAAACAAATCCACTTTATTGGCCAGTTTTCCCTGTCAGAACAACCGGAGGATCTGATTGGTTAATTTGAATCAAATCATATCCAATACGCTGGTTTTCCCTGACCGAACAACTGAAGGATCTCATTGGCCGGGAGCAGGTTTCCTGGTGACCTCCTGCAGCTGGCTGGCGATGCGAGACGTCTGCAGCAGCAGCGCCTGGTGGTTCTCAACCAGCAGACTCTGGTGCCGAGCCACGTTCTGCAGGTCCTGGATCTGCTGCAAACCCTGGGGACACAGCGCCAAAACAAGGGTCAGAACACGGTCAGAACATGGTCAGAACACGGGTCAGAACATGGGTCAGAACATGGTCAGAACATGGTCAGAACACAGTCAGAACATGGTCAGAACATGGGTCAGAACATGGTCAGAACACGGTCAGAACATGGTCAGAACACGGGTCAGAACATGGGTCAGAACATGGGTCAGAATATGGGTCAGAACACAGTCAGAACACGGTCAGAACATGGTCAGAACACGGTCAGAACACGGTCAGAACATGGTCAGAACACGGTCAGAACATGGTCAGAACACGGTCAGAACACGGTCAGAACATGGTCAGAACATGGTCAGAACACGGTCAGAACATGTTCAGAACATGGTCAGAACATGGTCAGAACATGGTCAGAACATGGGTCAGAAAACGGGTCAGATGAGACGTAGTGAGACGTGGAGATGACGACAGTAATTATGTTGGAACAGTTCCGGCTGATTATTAGAAGCTTTCTTTAGCTCTGAACACATAGAGTTCATTTGGAAATCCAGACTTAGCCCAAGATAAAATAGACTTAACCCGAAATAAACTCAACTAAACCCAAGTTACACTAAACGTAATATATCTAAACTAAACCAAGCCTGTGATAAACTAAACCCTGGGCCACCTGGGTCACCTGGGCCTAAACTAAACTAAACTAAATTTATTGAACCTAACCCTAGATAAATTAAACCCTATCAAATCTAAACCTAGGATAAACTAACTTAAATCAAAACTTAAATTAAACCCACTGGACCTCCCAGCATGCCGAGCAGCTTGACCACCTGGGCCTAAACTAAACTAAACCTGAGATAAACTAAACTAAACTAAACTAAACTAAACCTGAGATAAACTAACTTTAAACTAAACCTGAGATTAACTAACGTTAAACTAAACTGAACCTGAGATAAACTAAACCTTAAACTAAGCTAAACTTTGTTTAAAACTAACCCAGGATAAATTAAACCCTATGGAAATCTAAACTCAAACCCACCTGAGCTCCCAACGTGTTGAGCAGTTGGACCGCCTGGTTCTGGCCCTTGGCAACTTCCTGTTGGACCTGGACCAGCTGAGTCAGCAGATCCAGGACTTCTTTCCTCCACAGAGCCTCGGACTGCTGATCCTGGACCAACCCGGCGCCGGGGGCGGTGCCCATCATCATGGCAGCAGGCGGGTTGTCATGGAGATCACCTGCAGTGAAGACGCCTGAAGTCAAAACTTCAGAGCATCAAGTTTCTCTGATTTTCAGAATAAAAGTCCTATTAAAGAGGATGTTTAGATGTTTTAGTTTTGATGGACAGGTGGCTCAGCCAATGGCTGACTGAGACCACAGCCATGTTTACAGGGCTCAACAGTGGGGTT
>NC_041343.1:35619497-35626997 GCF_004354835.1 Perca flavescens | reverse complement strand
GACCCAGGTGAAAAAAGCTTCTGGGGGGGTGTTTGGCTCAAGGTCATGGTGCAAAGGACCCTAGGGGGAAATTACTCCCAACCATCACTTTAATGAAATACACACCGTTGATACCAGCAAATCATTCAACGAAACAAACAGTGGCGCGTCGGCAGAGTATGTTAGATGCAGCGTGTGTGATTAGATTAGATTAGGTTAGGTTAGATAATACTTTATTCATCCCACAAAGGGGAAATTCACTTGTTACAGCAGCTGTTTCTCCACAATAAAAACAAACCAACAAACAAACAAACAAACAAACAAACAAACAAACAAACAGGCAAACAGACAAACAATGTGCAAAACGTACTGAAAGAATGTAAAGTGGCATTATATAAAAAGTATTTTAAAGTAAAGTGAGGTGGCCATAGTGCAAAAAATATTGTAATGTAAGTAAGTAATTGACGTGAAATCAGATTGAATAATATGTAATTAAATAACAGCAAAAGTAATTAACCATAATAGAAATGATATTGAGGTGTGACCATAATATAAATAATATTTAAAAAGTAAGTACTCGGAATGGAAAAATATAAATACAGACAATAACAATGAAGATATACATAGAGCCATGATGAGTGGTAGGTAACTGAAACTAAGTGGTGGGTAATTGAAACAAAGGAAAGAAAAGCTAACAAATGCCATAGTGAAGTAGATAGCTACAGACTGTAGGAACATAGTGAAGTAGATAGCTACAGACTGTAGGAACATAGTGAAGTAGATAGCTACAGACTGTAGGAACATAGTGAAGTAGATAGCTACAGACTGTAGGAACATAGTGAAGTAGATAGCTACAGACTGTAGGAACATAGTGAACTAGATAGCTACAGACTGTAGGTCCATAGTGAAGTAGATAGCTACAGACTGTAGGCCCATAGTGAAGTAGATAGCTACAGACTGTAGGAACATAGTGAAGTAGATAGCTACAGACTGTAGGAACATAGTGAACTAGATAGCTACAGACTGTAGGTCCATAGTGAAGTAGATAGCTACAGACTGTAGGCCCATAGTGAAGTAGATAGCTACAGACTGTAGGCCCATAGTGAAGTAGATAGTTACAGACTGTAGGCCCATAGTGAAGTAGATAGCTACAGACTGTAGGAACATAGTGAAGTAGATAGTTACAGACTGTAGGCCCATAGTGAAGTAGATAGCTACAGACTGTAGGCCCATAGTGAACTAGATAGCTACAGACTGTAGGAACATAGTGAAGTAGATAGTTACAGACTGTAGGCCCATAGTGAAGTAGATAGCTACAGACTGTAGGAACATAGTGAAGTAGATAGCTACAGACTGTAGGCCCATAGTGAAGTAGATAGCTACAGACTGTAGGCCCATAGTGAAGTAGATAGCTACAGACTGTAGGCCCATAGTGAAGTAGATAGATACAGACTGTAGGCCCATAGTGAAGTAGATAGTTACAGACTGTAGGAACATAGTGAAGTAGATAGCTACAGACTGTAGGCCCATAGTGAAGTAGATAGTTACAGACTGTAGGCCCATAGTGAAGTAGATAGCTACAGACTGTAGGCCCATAGTGAAGTAGATAGTTACAGACTGTAGGCCCATAGTGAAGTAGATAGTTACAGACTGTAGGAACATAGTGAACTAGATAGCTACAGACTGTAGGAACATAGTGAAGTAGATAGCTACAGACTGTAGGAACATAGTGAAGTAGATAGTTACAGACTGTAGGCCCATAGTGAAGTAGATAGTTACAGACTGTAGGCCCATAGTGAAGTAGATAGTTACAGACTGTAGGCCCATAGTAAAGTAGATAGCTACAGACTGTAGGCCCATAGTGAAGTAGATAGTTACAGACTGTAGGCCCATAGTGAAGTAGATAGTTACAGACTGTAGGCCCATAGTGAAGTAGATAGTTACAGACTGTAGGCCCATAGTGAAGTAGATAGTTACAGACTGTAGGAACATAGTGAACTAGATAGCTACAGACTGTAGGAACATAGTGAAGTAGATAGCTACAGACTGTAGGAACATAGTGAAGTAGATAGCTACAGACTGTAGGCCCATAGTGAAGTAGATAGCTACAGACTGTAGGAACATAGTGAAGTAGATAGATACAGACTGTAGGCCCATAGTGAAGTAGATAGCTACAGACTGTAGGAACATAGTGAAGTAGATAGTTACAGACTGTAGGCCCATAGTGAAGTAGATAGTTACAGACTGTAGGAACATAGTGAACTAGATAGCTACAGACTGTAGGAACATAGTGAAGTAGATAGCTACAGACTGTAGGAACATAGTGAAGTAGATAGCTACAGACTGTAGGAACATAGTGAAGTAGATAGCTACAGACTGTAGGCCCATAGTGAAGTAGATAGCTACAGACTGTAGGAACATAGTGAAGTAGATAGATACAGACTGTAGGCCCATAGTGAAGTAGATAGTTACAGACTGTAGGAACATAGTGAAGTAGATAGTTACAGACTGTAGGCCCATAGTGAAGTAGATAGTTACAGACTGTAGGAACATAGTGAACTAGATAGCTACAGACTGTAGGAACATAGTGAAGTAGATAGCTACAGACTGTAGGAACATAGTGAAGTAGATAGCTACAGACTGTAGGAACATAGTGAAGTAGATAGCTACAGACTGTAGGCCCATAGTGAAGTAGATAGCTACAGACTGTAGGAACATAGTGAAGTAGATAGTTACAGACTGTAGGCCCATAGTGAAGTAGATAGCTACAGACTGTAGGCCCATAGTGAACTAGATAGCTACAGACTGTAGGAACATAGTGAAGTAGATAGCTACAGACTGTAGGAACATAGTGAAGTAGATAGTTACAGACTGTAGGAACATAGTGAAGTAGATAGTTACAGACTGTAGGAACATAGTGAAGTAGATAGCTACAGACTGTAGGCCCATAGTGAAGTAGATAGCTACAGACTGTAGGCCCATAGTGAAGTAGATAGCTACAGACTGTAGGCCCATAGTGAAGTAGATAGCTACAGACTGTAGGCCCATAGTGAAGTAGATAGCTACAGACTGTAGGCCCATAGTGAAGTAGATAGCTACAGACTGTAGGCCCATAGTGAAGTAGATAGTTACAGACTGTAGGAACATAGTGAAGTAGATAGCTACAGACTGTAGGAACATAGTGAAGTAGATAGCTACAGACTGTAGGAACATAGTGAAGTAGATAGCTACAGACTGTAGGAACATAGTGAAGTAGATAGCTACAGACTGTAGGCCCATAGTGAAGTAGATAGCTACAGACTGTAGGCCCATAGTGAAGTAGATAGCTACAGACTGTAGGCCCATAGTAAAGTAGATAGCTACAGACTGTAGGCCCATAGTGAAGTAGATAGTTACAGACTGTAGGAACATAGTAAAGTAGATAGCTACAGACTGTAGGTCCATAGTAAAGTAGATAGCTACAGACTGTAGGCCCATTAGTGTTGTGGAGGACGTCGGTCTGAGAATCACAACAAATGACGGCAGGTATGAGATTCCCTCAAGACGCACCATCACAAGAAGAATACACCAGTTATATGAAAAGGAGAGCACTGCAAAAGAGACAACGTTACAACGTGTTCCTCTCACTGGACATCACTGGGTAACCATAGTTACCTCGGAGTTACAGTTTTAATGTTATGATTGTGGCTCAGGATTTAGTTTTTTTAATATATATATAAATATAACTTAGACTTAGACTTACACTTACCGCAGGATAACATGAATGCCTGGCAGTGGCAATAAGCTTTAATTTTGTATTTTCTTTGATTGCATTGTTTAAGTTGAGATTTACACTATTTATTTTTAAAATAAAATTGTGCTATAGACTACTTTTCAATTCATTATTGGATTTTACGTATAACAATGCGATTGTCCGCGAGGTCCGCAGCAACTCTCAGTTCTTTTAAATCAAAGCTAATGACCTTTCTTTTTGATGTTGCCTTTCTTTAAATAACTGTTCATTTGTTATACTGAAGTGGCATTGATGACACTGTATGACATTCTATAACTGCTCTTTAATGTTTAATTTCTTATACTGCACTGTAACTTTTATTCACATATTTTATCTCTCAGTTCTTATACTGCACTGTAACTTTTATTCTTGTCTTTTATCTAGTGGTATTTTAGAGACAGTCTGCGAGTCCATTCCGGGTTTTTGACAAGGTTTGCTGAAGAAAATAACTTAGCCTTGTGGTGACGATCACATTGAAAAATAAATAACAGTAATTTCTTATACTGCACTGTAACTTTTATTCGCGTATTTTATCTCTCTGTTCTTTAAATTATTATACTGCACTGTAAATTTTATTCTTGTTTTTAATGTTTTTAAATTGTTTTTAATTGTTTTCTAACTGCTCTTTAATGTTTTATGTAAAGCAATTTGAATTGCCCTGTTGCTGAAATGTGCTATACAAATAAAGCTGCCTTGCCTAATCGCGACTAAAACTTTTAATCGTTGCCCAGCCCTAATATATAAAGTATCTCACAAAGGTGAGTACAGCCCTCACATTTTAATGAATATTTAATTATATCTTTTAATGGGACAACACTGAAAAAATTACACACAAGTATTACGTTTACAGCTTGTATAACAGTGTAAATGTACTGTCCCCTCAAAATAACTCAACACAGCCATTAATGTCTAAACCGCTGGCAACAAAAGTCAGTCCACCCCTATGTTAAATTCCCATAGAGGCAGGCAGATGTTCATTATAAAGGCCAGTTATTACATGGATCCAGAATACTATGCAACCTGATAAAGTTCCTTTGGCCCCCCCACATCATCACATACCCTTCACCATACCTAGAGATTGGCATGGGGTACTTTCCATAAAATCATCTCTGAATGCAAATCAAACCAGCTATTAGACTAACTGAAATTAAACCATGTCAATCTCTAGGTATGGTGAAGGGTATGTGATGATTTGGGGGGTATGGTGAAGGGTATGTGATGATTTGGGGGTATGGTGAAGGGTATGTGATGATGGGGGTATGGTGAAGGGTATGTGATGATGGGGGGTATGGTGAAGGGTATGTGATGATTTGGGGGGTATGGTGAAGGGTATGTGATGATGTGGGGGTATGGTGAAGGGTATGATGATGGGGGGGTATGGTGAAGGGTATGTGATGATTTGGGGGTATGGTGAAGGGTATGTGATGATTTGGGGGTATGGTGAAGGGTATGTGATGATGGGGGGGTATGGTGAAGGGTATGTGATGATGGGGGGTATGGTGAAGGGTATGTGATGATGTGGGGGTATGGTGAAGGGTATGTGATGATATGGGGGTATGGTGAAGGGTATGTGATGATGGGGGGTATGGTGAAGGGTATGTGATGATGGGGGGGTATGGTGAAGGGTATGTGATGATGGGGGGTATGGTGAAGGGTATGTGATGATGGGGGGGGTATGGTGAAGGGTATGTGATGATGGGGGTATGGTGAACGGTATGTGATGATTTGGGGGTATGGTGAAGGGTATGTGATGATGTGGGGGTATGGTGAAGGGTATGTGATGATGTGGGGGTTATGGTGAAGGGTATGTGATGATGTGGGGGTATGATGAAGGGTATGTGATGATGTGGGGGTATGGTGAAGGGTATGTGATGATGTGGGGGGTATGGTGAAGGGTATGTGATGATGTGGGGGTATGGTGAAGGGTATGTGATGATGTGGGGGTATGGTGAAGGGTATGTGATGATGGGGGGTATGGTGAAGGGTATGTGATGATGTGGGGTATGGTGAAGGGTATGTGATGATGTGGGGGTATGGTGAAGGGTATGTGATGATGTGGGGGTATGGTGAAGGGTATGTGATGATGTGGGGGTATGGTGAAGGGTATGTGATGATGTGGGGGTATGGTGAAGGGTATGTGATGATGTGGGGGTATGGTGAAGGGTATGTGATGATGTGGGGGTATGGTGAAGACAGACATTAATGTCTGTGTGTTGAGTTATTTTGAGAGGACAGCACATTTACACTGTTATACAAGCTGGACACTTAATACTTTAGATTGTAGAAAAAAGTGATTTTTTCAGTGTTGTCCCATTAAAAGATATAATGAAATATTTACTAAAATGTGAGGGGTGTACTCACTTTTGTGAGACACTGATGATATATATATATATATATATATAGATATCATCAGTATATATATATATATATATATATATATATATATATATATATATATATATATATATATATATATGTCTCTAGGGTTGAGACAGAGATACTTAAGATATTAACAATGTTTTATTAATAATATTGATTATGAATGTTGTAAAATCTTTCTGTTTAATGTGTAAAGCTGGTTTGTCCCAACGTCTCTTTTCAGGAACAGAAACGTATGTTTCTATTTTGACTCTCTGGTTTCTGAAGAAGAACACGGCGCAGGAAGACTTCCTGAAACTTCCTGAAACTTTACAAAAACATCTTCAGTTTCCTGAAATATGAAAACATCTGTTTGATTGGTCGACAGTTTCAATACCTCTTAGTTGTTATGAGTTCATCAGAATCTCAATCTCAAGTTCAGAAGTTGAGACATTACATCCGACAGCAACCTGTCTCAGACTACTGAGAACAACATCCTTAAATACTCATTTAGGGCTTCGTGTTACACTTTGTGTCTGGAGATTTCTCCTAAAGTCACTAAGGCCGGCTGCACACTGGCTGCGTGGCATGTCCGTTTTTATTTGGGTTCCCATGGTAACAGGTTAGAGAGTGCACACTGCCTGCGTGACACGCACGTCTCAGAAAACGCGTGCAGCTAGAAATAGGACCAACGCCTATTTTTTACGCCATGCGCCAGCGTGTTGGAAGCGTTTCTAGGCAACATAGAATAGGAAAAGATGTTTAAATGTTGTTTGGACACAAATGCATTTGAAAGTCTCTAGGTTTTGACAAAAATGCGGATATAATTAAAATATAATTATGGATTTTGAAATATTGCACCTGTCAATCCAGAAGGAAATATTCTGGAGCCTATTTTGCCGTCAATACTGCCAACGTTGTCTTTGCTGTAATCAGATCAGTATATATTTATGTTTATGTTTATGGGAAACATACATGTGTCCAGACAGGGCTAGCAGCTTCAGCAGCGCCACGTCAGACACCTTTCTGGTCTGGAAAGACGTAGAAAACACCACGCAGCTGAGAAGACACGCTCACGCCACGCTCACGCCACGCAGCTAGTGGGTAGCTGGCCTAAAAGTTACCATTGGATAACCTCATTTGCATATTTAAACAAACATTTAAGAAAACTTGTACCACAGAAAATAAATAATAATAATAATGAATAATTGTTATCTTTATTCATTTTGAAGCGTTTGAGTTAACACCTGTGACATGAAATGTAAACTTATGGCTGTCTATAGTATTTTAAGGTAATCTATTACTTTATGTTTGTCCCTTAAAGCAACAATGTGAGTTTAGTTTTGGAGAAAGTCCAGTTAGGAGGTTTCAGTGTGATGAAACCTCACAGA
>NC_041343.1:35589497-35616997 GCF_004354835.1 Perca flavescens | reverse complement strand
GAGACTGTTTAACTACATAATAATAATAATAATAATAATAATAATAATAATAATAATAATAATAATAATAATAATAATAAAAATAATAATAATAATAATAATAATAATAATAACTAGAAAATGTTGACAGTGTGCCTACTACTTGGTGCACATCCGAATAACACTGAAATAAAATTGAATTGGCCTAAAGTAAAAAGAGGACAACACAGCCTACAGTAAAGAGAGGACAACACAGCCTACAGTAAAGAGAGGACAACACAGCCTACAGTAAAGAGAGGACAACACAGCCTACAGTAAAGAGAGGACAACACAGCCTACAGTAAAAAGAGAGGACAACACAGCCTACAGTAAAGAGAGGACAACACAGCCTACAGTAAAGAGAGGACAACACAGCCTACAGTAAAGAGAAGACAACCTGGCCTACAGTAAAGAGAGGACAACACAGCCTACAGTAAAGAGAGGACAACACAGCCTACAGTAAAGAGAGGACAACACAGCCTACAGTAAAGAGAGGACAACACAGCCTACAGTAAAGAGAAGACAACCTGGCCTACAGTAAAGAGAGGACAACACAGCCTACAGTAAAGGACAACACAGGACAGTAAAAGAGAGACAACACAGCCTACAGTAAAGAGAAGACAACCTGGCCTACAGTAAAGAGAGGACAACACAGCCTACAGTAAAGAGAGGACAACACAGCCTACAGTAAAGAGAGGACAACACAGCCTACAGTAAAGAGAAGACAACCTGGCCTACAGTAAAGAGAGGACAACACAGCCTACAGTAAAGAGAGGACAACACAGCCTACAGTAAAGAGAGGACAACACAGTCTACAGTAAAGAGAGGACAACACAGCCTACAGTAAAGAGAGGACAACACAGCCTACAGTAAAGAGAAGACAACCTGGCCTACAGTAAAGAGAGGACAACACAGCCTACAGTAAAGAGAGGACAACACAGCCTACAGTAAAGAGAGGACAACACAGCCTACAGTAAAGAGAGGACAACACAGCCTACAGTAAAGAGAGGACAACACAGCCTACAGTAAAGAGAGGACAACACAGCCTACAGTAAAAGAGGACAACACAGCCTACAGTAAAGAGAGGACAACACAGCCTACAGTAAAGAGAGGACAACACAGCCTACAGTAAAGAGAGGACAACACAGTCTACAGTAAAGAGAGGACAACACAGCCTACAGTAAAGAGAGGACAACACAGTCTACAGTAAAGAGAGGACAACACAGCCTACAGTAAAGAGAGGACAACACAGCCTACAGTAAAGAGAGGACAACACAGCCTACAGTAAAAAGAGGACAACACAGCCTACAGTAAAAAGAGGACAACACAGCCTACAGTAAAAAGAGGACAACACAGCCTACAGTAAAGAGAGGACAACACAGCCTACAGTAAATAGAGGACAACACAGCCTACAGTAAAGAGAGGACAACACAGCCTACAGTAAAGAGAGGACAACATGGCCTACAGTAAAGAGAGGACAACACGGTCTACAGTAAAGAGAGGACAACACAGTCTACAGTAAAGAGAGGACAACACAGCCTACAGTAAAGAGAGGACAACACAGCCTACAGTAAAGAGAGGACAACACAGCCTACAGTAAAGAGAGGACAACACAGCCTACAGTAAAGAGAGGACAACATAGTCTACAGTAAAGAGAGGACAACACAGCCTACAGTAAAGAGAGGACAACACGGCCTACAGTAAAGAGAGGACAACACAGCCTACAGTAAAGAGACAACACAGCCTACAGTAAAGAGAGGACAACACAGCCTACAGTAAAGAGAGGACAACACAGCCTACAGTAAAGAGAGGACAACACAGCCTACAGTAAAGAGACAACACAGCCTACAGTAAAGAGAGGACAACACAGCCTACAGTAAAGAGAGGACAACACAGCCTACAGTAAAGAGACAACACAGCCTACAGTAAAGAGAGGACAACACAGCCTACAGTAAAGAGAGGACAACACAGCCTACAGTAAAGAGAGGACAACACAGCCTACAGTAAAGAGAGGACAACACAGCCTACAGTAAAAAGAGGACAACATAGCCTACAGTAAAGAGAGGACAACACAGTCTACAGTAAAGAGAGGACAACACAGCCTACAGTAAAGAGAGGACAACACAGCCTACAGTAAAGAGAGGACAACATGGCCTACAGTAAAGAGAGGACAACACAGCCTACAGTAAAGAGAGGACAACACAGTCTACAGTAAAGAGAGGACAACACAGCCTACAGTAAAGAGAGGACAACACAGCCTACAGTAAAGAGAGGACAACACAGTCTACAGTAAAGAGAGGACAACACAGCCTACAGTAAAGAGAGGACAACACAGCCTACAGTAAAGAGAGGACAACACAGCCTACAGTAAAGAGAGGACAACACAGTCTACAGTAAAGAGAGGACAACACAGCCTACAGTAAAGAGAGGACAACACAGCCTACAGTAAAGAGAGGACAACACAGTCTACAGTAAAGAGAGGACAACACAGCCTACAGTAAAAGAGAGGACAACACAGCCTACAGTAAAGAGAGGACAACACAGCCTACAGTAAAAAAGAGGACAACACAGCCTACAGTAAAGAGAGGACAACACAGCCTACAGTAAAGAGAGGACAACACAGCCTACAGTAAAAAGAGAGGACAACACAGCCTACAGTAAAGAGAGGACAACACAGCCTACAGTAAAAGAGAGGACAACACAGCCTACAGTAAAGAGAGGACAACACAGCCTACAGTAAAGAGAGGACAACACAGCCTACAGTAAAGAGAGGACAACACAGCCTACAGTAAAGAGAGGACAACACAGCCTACAGTAAAGAGACAACACAGCCTACAGTAAAGAGAGGACAACACAGCCTACAGCAGGGGTCATCAACTACATTTTTTCAAGGGCCAGAATTTTTCTAAGCAGACACTCTGGGGGCCGGACTTTCAAATAAAGAAAATAAAATGTATTCATACCTAATACGCCTATTGTTGTTTGAAATTTTCACTTTCTACTGAATTAATGCTATTCTTTTTTTTTCTCTTACATGTATTAGTGTGAGCAAACTCCTAAATAACATGGAAACTCCATAATGATAACTGGCTCTTTAACTAGAAAAAGATCTTAGACTAGGAGGCAGTTCACTGAGGAGTGATGGTTAAAGTCTGTGATTATGGAAACATTATTGTAGTATGCAGCGTCCTGATTGGTGGAAAATGCTTGCAGAAAGAAAGGCTGTTGTCAGGTAAACATGTCACTGTCAAAGAGGCTGAAGGGAAAAGTTGAGGTGGAAAAGCCAAAAGCCCAGCTTTAATGATGAATGACTATGCACTCGTCACGTATGCCTCATTTACAATGAAAGATGCTGTTGCAAAATAATACAACCAGCATCATATTCATCAAGAATAAAGAACAAGAACATAACGATCGCAACATTCACGTGCATATTAAGTAGCCACTTATGATACCTCCATAGATTTACCGCTCCAGCGGAGAGTTTGGTTTGTTCAGCCAGCAGTGAGGTTTACAAGAATTTGTCCAAATTTCCAGATTCCCGGCAAACTAAGAAACAGTTAGACTAAACACCGCCGCCTTTTTTTTGCTTGTTTGTAAACATTCGCTATTTGCAGAGTAGAGCTGTGTTTGAGTAAACCAGCGCGGTGGATAAGAGGGGACTGAGCAGACAGAACAGATTGGACTATCGCTTTCTACATGTTGATGCCGGTCTACAGCTGAGTGCATTGATGACTGTGTTTTAACGCACACACATCCCGGCTCAGCCGTGTGTGTGGAGTACAGTAAAGAGAAGACAACCTGGCCTACAGTAAAGAGAGGACAACATCAAAGTGTAGTAGACCTGTCCCAGACCACCTGAGAGGTCTGGGTGGGTCATAGTGTAGTAGACCTGTCCCAGACCACCTGAGAGGTCTGGGTGGGTCATAGTGTAGTAGACCTGTCCCAGACCACCTGAGAGGTCTGGGTGGGTCATAGTGTAGTAGACCTGTCCCAGACCACCTGAGAGGTCTGGGTGGGTCATAGTGTAGTAGACCTGTCCCAGACCACCTGAGAGGTCTGGGGGGTCATAGTGTAGAAGACCTGTCCCAGACCACCTGAGAGGTCTGGGGGGTCATAGTGTAGTAGACCTGTCATAGACCACCTGATGGGTCTGTGTTTAGTTGATGTCATGTTTTCTGTCTGTGTTCCTGTTTCCTGTTTTATTTTGATAGTCTGGTTTTCTGTCTTGTCTTGTCCGATTTACTTCCTGAGTTTTCCCGCCTTTTTTGATTGTCCTGCCCCGCCCTGATGTGTTTCACCTGATGTTTCCACCTGTTCCTTGTTTGCTCCTTACCTCATGTATTTAATGTGTGAATCCTTTTGTGTCTTGTCAGATCGTTTTGTAGCCATCCCCTTGTGTTTCCTCCCTGTGCCTTGTGTTTGTGCCTGCGTCAGTTAACTCCTGCCTAAGTTTTTCCCGTCAGTTTATTTTTGTGAGTTTTCCAGTCTTTGTACTGCCGCTTTTTGTTTATATTAAATCTCCACTTCAACGATTGCCTCCCTAAGCGCATCGTTAGAAAGGACACAAGATTCCCTACATTATGATGTAAAAGGAATGTATGAAGAGTTAAAACTGTGGGTAGTATCGCAAGGTAAAGAGAATTTTGCTTCTCTTTTCACTCTGTCAGTTGGGCCCTGCCCTGTGAGACTGAGCATTCCATCCCATACACACCAATGTAAAAATGGCAGAAAAGCATTTTTTCTAAGCCTCAAGGAACACTGAATATTTTACAAAGTACTAATGGGATTTGAAAGTTGAATACCACCCCTGAATGTATAAACGATTTGGAACGTTTTAACATTTGAATTGAATTACTTGGTGAATGTATGAATGAGTAGCTAGCAGTTGGAAATTTATGAAAATGACAATGTGTAAACTTTGAACATTCTTTCTATCTGCTTTAATGGGGCAAAAATGCCCGCTAAACATTGAATATTTTGGAAATTATGAATGTTATGAATATTATAAATAGACGCACACCATTCTGAATTGAGCCGTACGTTTTGATATTTGAATGTAGTTTCTACGTTCAAAAATGTGGAAGGAGTTAATGTGCAAAATAAGTGGGCGGAAAAATGTAGAGTAACAGAGTTGTGAATGCCTTCAGCATTCACACCAATAATAATATATAAATTATGACTTGTTCAATGAGCATAAATATGGTCTGACTTCGACACACTGAGGCAGTTTAAATAAACTGGTGAATTTATTATGGGATGAGATTAGGGATGCACATTACTCTGATTAATTTGAAATGATAAGTTCCATAACACAGTTATAGTCATCATTAATGAAACTACTTCTAGAACTTCGCTTCATGAGTTCAAATAACTTTTCTTAAAGTTAAGTTGACTCATTTTTACTCAAAGGCTGAAATTAAACTTCAGACAAAACTAAGCACACTCAGATCTGAACAGCTGATCACCGTCGCAACACTACAGCTGCAAAGATTACTCTTCAATTAATGTCCAACTATTGGACATTTTTCAGTTATTTTAGAGAATAATATGCAGATGAATTGATACTAACCAGCTGGTTTGAAAGTTTGATGTGAAATTCAGATTTGTCAGTGTAAATGAATAAATAAATCAGACACAAAGGTCTGACAGAAGACATTTTAGGGAAGATAAATGAACTAAAGATGATGTTTTTGGCTGCCTTGTGTAACGTGATGTTTTTGACTCAGAGTAAAGGAGGAAGAAGTCTGAGTTTCTGTTTGAAACTTCTGACATTCAGCACTTTTTATTTCCACATTACAGCAGGAAGTAGAAAACAGACCGGTGGGGGGGGTGTAATAGTAAAAGTTGTAGTAGTGTTTATGTGCCAGCTGATAGCAACATATCAAGCTATAATAAGACAACAACAACGCTATCTGCACATCGGCCTCCTGCACACTGGCTGCGTGGCGTGAGCGTGAGCGTGGCCTGAGCGTGGCCTGAGCGTGGCGTGAGCGTGGCCTGAGCGTGGCGTGAGCGTGGCCTGAGCGTGGCCTGAGCGTGGCCTGAGCGTGGCCTGAGCGTGGCGTGAGCGTGGCCTGAGCGTGGCGTGAGCGTGGCCTGGCGTGGCCTGAGCGTGGCGTGGCGTGGCCTGAGCGTGGCGTGGCGTGGCGTGAGCGTGGCCTGAGCGTGGCGTGGCGTGGCGTGGCGTGGCGTGAGCGTGGCCTGGCGTGGCGTGGCGTGGCCTGAGCGTGGCGTGGCGTGGCCTGAGCGTGGCGTGGCGTGGCCTGGCGTGGCGTGGCGTGGCCTGGCGTGGCCTGAGCGTGGCGTGAGCGTGGCCTGAGCGTGGCGTGAGCGTGGCCTGAGCGTGGCGTGGCGTGGCCTGGCGTGGCCTGAGCGTGGCCTGGCGTGGCGTGAGCGTGGCCTGAGCGTGGCGTGGCGTGGCCTGAGCGTGGCGTGAGCGTGGCGTGGCGTGGCCTGGCGTTGCCTGGCGTGGCCTGAGCGTGGCATGAGCGTGGCCTGAGCGTGGCGTGAGCGTGGCGTGGCGTGGCGTGGCGTGGCCTGAGCGTGGCCTGAGCGTGGCCTGAGCGTGGCGTGAGCGTGGCCTGAGCGTGGCGTGGCGTGGCCTGAGCGTGGCGTGAGCGTGGCCTGAGCGTGGCGTGGCGTGGCCTGAGCGTGGCCTGAGCGTGGCGTGGCGTGGCGTGAGCGTGGCCTGAGCGTGGCCTGAGCGTGGCGTGAGCGTGGCCTGAGCGTGGCGTGAGCGTGGCGTGAGCGTGGCCTGAGCGTGGCGTGAGCGTGGCCTGAGCGTGGCGTGAGCGTGGCCTGAGCGTGGCGTGAGCGTGGCCTGAGCGTGGCGTGAGCGTGGCGTGAGCGTGGCCTGAGCCGTTTATCCAATGAGATAAAGCGTAAAAACTTTGTGTCAATATTCATGAAATTCAATCGAGTTTTACTCTTTCCATGAGACATTTTTCATTCCAAATGACGTAGTTCACATAAAGACGTGTTGATTGGAACCCAGTTAGTGACGAAGAAGACTGAAGAAACCCAGAGGGGGAACCTATCATCATCAGATAACTACTACCATCTAGTCTTATATATCCTGTTAGAATCCATGATATCAGATAACTACTATCATCTAGTAAACATATATCCTGTTAGAATCCATGATATCAGATAACTACTACCATCTAGTCTTATATATCCTGTTAGAATCCATGATATCAGATAACTACTATCATCTAGTCTTATATATCCTGTTAGAATCCATGATATCAGATAACTACTATCATCTAGTCTTATATATCCTGTTAGAATCCATGATATCAGATAACTACTACCATCTAGTCTTATATATCCTGTTAGAATCCATGATATCAGATAACTACTACCATCTAGTCTTATATATCCTGTTAGAATCCATGATATCAGATAACTACTATCATCTAGTCTTATATATCCTGTTAGAATCCATGATATCAGATAACTACTATCATCTAGTCTTATATATCCTGTTAGAATCCATGATATCAGATAACTACTATCATCTAGTCTTATATATCCTGTTAGAATCCATGATATCAGATAACTACTATCATCTAGTCTTATATATCCTGTTAGAATCCATGATATCAGATAACTACTATCATCTAGTCTTATATATCCTGTTAGAATCCATGATATCAGATAATTACTACCATCTAGTCTTATATATCCTGTTAGAATCCATGATATCAGATAACTACTACCATCTAGTCTTATATATCCTGTTAGAATCCATTATATCAGATAACTACTATCATCTAGTCTTATATATCCTGTTAGAATCCATGATATCAGATAACTACTATCATCTAGTCTTATATATCCTGTTAGAATCCATGATATCAGATAACTACTATCATCTAGTCTTATATATCCTGTTAGAATCCATGATATCAGATAACTACTATCATCTAGTCTTATATATCCTGTTAGAATCCATGATATCAGATAATTACTACCATCTAGTCTTATATATCCTGTTAGAATCCATGATATCAGATAACTACTATCATCTAGTCTTATATATCCTGTTAGAATCCATGATATCAGATAACTACTATCATCTAGTCTTATATATCCTGTTAGAATCCATGATATCAGATAACTACTATCATCTAGTCTTATATATCCTGTTAGAATCCATGATATCAGATAACTACTATCATCTAGTCTTATATATCCTGTTAGAATCCATGATATCAGATAACTACTATCATCTAGTCTTATATATCCTGTTAGAATCCATGATATCAGATAACTACTATCATCTAGTCTTATATATCCTGTTAGAATCCATGATATCAGATAATTACTACCATCTAGTCTTATATATCCTGTTAGAATCCATGATATCAGATAACTACTACCATCTAGTCTTATATATCCTGTTAGAATCCATTATATCAGATAACTACTATCATCTAGTCTTATATATCCTGTTAGAATCCATGATATCAGATAACTACTATCATCTAGTCTTATATATCCTGTTAGAATCCATGATATCAGATAACTACTATCATCTAGTCTTATATATCCTGTTAGAATCCATGATATCAGATAACTACTATCATCTAGTCTTATATATCCTGTTAGAATCCATGATATCAGATAATTACTACCATCTAGTCTTATATATCCTGTTAGAATCCATGATATCAGATAACTACTATCATCTAGTCTTATATATCCTGTTAGAATCCATGATATCAGATAACTACTATCATCTAGTCTTATATATCCTGTTAGAATCCATGATATCAGATAACTACTATCATCTAGTCTTATATATCCTGTTAGAATCCATGATATCAGATAACTACTATCATCTAGTCTTATATATCCTGTTAGAATCCATGATATCAGATAACTACTATCATCTAGTCTTATATATCCTGTTAGAATCCATGATATCAGATAACTACTATCATCTAGTCTTATATATCCTGTTAGAATCCATGATATCAGATAACTTTCCGAGGTGGCATGAACGCAGGGTTAGCCCTGAAGACATCAGGAGGGTTAAATCAAGCAGGCAGTGCCACATGGGTTTCAGTAAACAAACGTTTATTAAAACTGAAGAAAGTTTGTCTGGAAGCAGATTAAAATAATAACGCAGATATACACAGACACTTCTGGATCAAATATAAAGGAATATGCAGCTAAATATGATAAAGTTATGAATCTGATTCTGCTGCCGTTTGTATTTAGGTTTCTTTCACAGGCAGCTCTCGTCTTCCTCAGGACACTTCTCTGCTGATGTCACTTCCTGGCCATCCTCTGATGATGTCACTTTCTGTCCATCCTCTGATGATGTCACTTCCTGTTCTCCTGGAGACTCTGAGATCTGAGGGCTGCGGTGACACAGACCATCATCATCATCAAGTTTAAACTTTACTTTTTTTTTTTTATAATTTTTTGGCCTTTATTTTGATAGGACAGATGAAGACATGAAAGGGGAGAGAGATGATATGCAGCAAAGGGCCGAAGGTCAGAGTCGAACCCGCAACCATTTGAGATATATATATATATATATATATATATATCTCAAATGCTATGAATTTAACACCAAACACCCAAAATCAATGAAAGTAGTGAACTGATTACTTATTTTACTTGTAAAGAGCGTTTTATAGTACCATCCATGTTATTTTGTTTTAGAATTAGGTTGGAAGAAACCCAGTATAGAAACGTTTTGAAAATGCGTCAGATTAGACCCAAGGACACCAGGAGGGGTATTTAGGGCGGTCAACATGAACGCCATAACACCGAGTTGACGCATTTTGGATCATGAAGCGATGCAGCAGTAACGTTAGAAAGCATAACGTTCTCCGTGAAACAGCAGACCCCTCGCCGCGGCCGAGCGGCGAGCTAGGCTCTGCCAGGACTCGCCACGCTGAGGGTCACAACACCCGGATGACCACGCTTTTTTGGATATTTTTGTTGCATTTTTTTTATTTTTTTCCGATGTTTTGTCTGAGCACTCCGATAGGAAGGCAGTGATGGGTTCGGGGTACACTCTTAAGAGGCTTCGGAAGTTAAACTTGATCCTGAATCACAAATAAAAGATCCACATTTAATCAGCAGAGACTAACTAACTAAATCAATGATCAGAAACAAAGAAACAAAGCTTGTTGAGCAGAAATCAGACTGGAGATACTTCACTCTGCTGTAGAGAATATAACGTATATATATATATATATATATATATATACACTACTATAGAATTATAGTATTATACAGATATTATTGTTAACTTTGAGAGCCCTGATGTATGATTATCTGTGTTCATGTTTTAAATAACTTTATTGGTACCTGACTGCGTCCGGCGCAGCACTGCCGCTGGTTTCTATGATGATGTCAGTGACGGGGATGATGTAACTGCCGTGGGAGGGGCCTGCCTCCTCTGGCTCCGCCTCTAGCAGGTGAACAGTCACCTGGGGAGCGGGACTTCCTGTAAACATCACGGAGGGTAAGATCTCTGTGATCAGTACAGTGATAGTGTTTAGCGATGGGAGTGAGAACGTGTTTCTGACCGTCTGCGTCTGTCTGTCCGTCCATCTGGTCTCTGATTGGACGGCCTCTGGACCGAACCACAGCTGGATTATCACCTTTCAGGAAGTCCTGGCTCAGCTGGAGGTAACACTGACACACAACAACAACAACAACAACATTTACTGACAACAGTGACGAAAAAGTTGGAAACAGCCAGACGTCCATGTCTTTGTCATAAATACTACTACTACTGTAATACTTACACACAGTATTTAGAAACTTAATCCTCTCAGCCTTCAGGGATTTTTAACAATTTATGGTCCGTCTGGTTTTATTTTCTAAAAAGTCTTTTAACCCTAGTGTTGTCTTCCCGTCGACCTGCAACTTTATCTTTTTCTCAGTCGAAATTTCAACATTTTGTCGTCCTTTTCACTTTTAATCCAAATTTTTTGTCACATTCTTTCCAATTTTTGGGCGATTTCTTAAAGGTATAGTGGAGGATTTTCTTTTTCTGGGTGGATCATCAAGACTATTGGTCCTCCTGGTTGTCAATCATTCTGGTGATATGTTTACGTCCCGAGCTTTCAGGTGTATATGTGTGGTGAGCTTGAGCTACAGTTTCAGCCATTCATTGAAGCATTGAAGCTTTTGGGAGAATATTTCACACGCTGGCGTGCGCTAAAAGCACAGGTTGGGCTTCCCACTGATGCCTCATTCGTGAAGTTTCTACTCCACAGGTAAAGTTTGGCTATTTGGAGAAATCCATTTAAAATCACTGCTAGTAAAAGTTGATGTAAGCTATGATTAGCGATGCTAGCCCCGGCACAAGTCACGCACCGCGCACACACGGTAAACATCTCAATTTGTGAAAAAGTGCAAATCTTCTTTTGGAGAGTAGGCTGGTATGAGCCATGCTGACAGCAACTTGTAAACAGTGCACTCTCGTGCACACGTTTAATAGGCGTTCCCTCTCGGGAGCAGGCAGAGTGTTGCGCATGTGCATTCTTTCAAAAAGTACAGAGGGTGGTTCTTTTCTAAAATTCGGGAAAATCCTCCACTATACCTTTAACAAGTATTTTTCTCACTTTTTCCAGTGTATTTTTTCGAATTTTTTTGTCACTTTTAACAAGTTTTTGTCACCTTTGGCTATGTTTTTGATGTTTTTTTGTCACTTTTTCCGATTTATTTTGTGACTTTTTTCAACATTTATTAAAAAAACAAATTATCAATGTTTTTCCTGCGCTTTTGTACCTTTTTCAAACATTTGTCACTTTTTTCAACGTTCTTTTGTCATAGTTCTGATATAGAAAGTTTTTGTAAACAGGTTAAATTTGACCCGGGGACAACAGGAGGGATCAAACATCAATCTGATCAATTTAATTTCAATTAAATGTTATTTATAGTATCAAATCATAACAAGATCTCAGGACAGTAGGGTTAGAGTAGGTTTAGATCACACTCTATAATTTACAAAGACCCAACAATTCCAGTAATTCCCTCAAGAACAAGCATTTAGTGGGACAGTGGCAAGGGTTAGGGTTAGTGGCACTGTTGTCCACAGTCATCTATAAACATAATTTCTTTCAGGACAAACTGGGCTATTGTTATATTTGTGCTGCAGTGAGGCCAATTGAATGTAGAAAACGGCTGTAGGACCATAAAGACAAATAAATAAATAGCGGAAAATGAATCTCACAGATATGTATTGATATAACCACACAGCAATAAAAGCTAAGCCAATCTTCTCTAAAACAGTTCTCATATGTAATAGGAGTCAAACTGTGAAAAAATAAAAATCATAACTCATACAGTGGACAAAATATCTAAATTGTTTCAAAAAAGTCCAGATGCTTTTGTCCTCATGACATGCACTTATGCCAATAATCAAAATAATAATGTCATAGTTATTGATATCACACACACAGCAATGCTACACAAGCATTTGTGTTGTCTAAAACAGTTCTCTTATATGTTTGGAGTCATCCAGTGCAAAAATAACCATAATGAATATTATAACTCATATAAAGGACAAACTATTTACATTTCTTCAAAAAAAGGCCCAAACTTATGCCAAAACTTAAAACAGTGATGTCATTCTTCTCTGTAGAACAGTTTAGAACGGTAATAGACGATCTTTTCTATTTGATAAAGCTTATAGTTAGGGAGAGAGGAGTTGCAGTGTTCACCTAACTGGCCCACCTGCTTCTCTTCATAATTGTTAGATTAATAATACATAACAAAGTAGAGGGAGGCAGGCCAGCCAAGCCCGATCCGGCAGGGGGAGAGTTCTAAGCCCGAACAGGTTACCTCTCCTTATGACCTGTCTCTCTTAGTTACGCTGTTATAGTTACGCTGTTATAGTTCTAGACTGCCGGGGGACTTCCTTCCTCTGACACACTGAGCTGCTCTCTCCTCTCCCTTTCTATTACTATTACTATTACTATTTGTGTGTATCCAGTCCCAGAAATGCTTGTTACTAATCCTAGCTTCTGGGGAGTTTACTCCCCGGAGTCCTTATGTTTTTTCCCCCAGCTTATTTCCTTGGAGAACGTTGGCACCAAGATCCTGGTTCCAGCTGTCGCCGTGGTCCTGCTGCACTCCCTGCCGAGCTCAGCGGTGTCCTGCAATGTCATGCTGCTTCCTGCTGAACCCTGCAGCTTCCTGCTGAACCCTGCTGCTTCCTGCTGAACCCTGCAGCTTCCTGCTGAACCCTGCTGCTTCCTGCTGAACCCTGCTGCTTCCGGCTGAACCCTGCTGCTTCCTGCTGAACCCTGCTGCTTCCTGCTGAACCCTGCTGCTTCCTGCTGAACCCTGCTGCTTCCTGCTGCTTCCTGCTGAACCCTGCTGCTTCCTGCTGCTTCCTGCTGAACCCTGCTGAACCCTGCTGCTTCCTGCTGAACCCTGCTGCTTCCTGCTGAACCCTGCTGCTTCCTGCTGAACCCTGCAGCTTCCTGCTGAACCCTGCTGCTTCCTGCTGAACCCTGCTGCTTCCGGCTGAACCCTGCTGCTTCCTGCTGAACCCTGCTGCTTCCTGCTGAACCCTGCTGCTTCCTGCTGAACCCTGCTGCTTCCTGCTGCTTCCTGCTGAACCCTGCTGCTTCCTGCTGCTTCCTGCTGAACCCTGCTGAACCCTGCTGCTTCCTGCTGAACCCTGCTGCTTCCTGCTGAACCCTGCTGCTTCCTGCTGCTTCCTGCTGAACCCTGCTGCTTCCTGCTGCTTCCTGCTGCTTCCTGCTGAACCCTGCTGCTTCCTGCTGAACCCTGCTGCTTCCTGCTGAACCCTGCTGCTTCCTGCTGCTTCCTGCTGAACCCTGCTGCTTCCTGCTGAACCCTGCTGCTTCCTGCTGCTTCCTGCTGAACCCTGCTGCTTCCTGCTGCTTCCTGCTGAACCCTGCTGAACCCTGCAGCTTCCTGCTGAACCCTGCTGCTTCCTGCTGCTTCCTGCTGCTTCCGGCTGAACCCTGCTGCTTCCTGCTGAACCCTGCTGCTTCCTGCTGCTTCCTGCTGCTTCCGGCTGAACCCTGCTGCTTCCTGCTGAACCCTGCTGCTTCCTGCTGAACCCTGCAGCTTCCTGCTAAACCCTGCTGCTTCCTGCTGAACCCTGCAGCTTCCTGCTGAACCCTGCTGCTTCCTGCTGAACCCTGCTGCTTCCTGCTAAACCCTGCTGCTTCCTGCTGAACCCTGCTGCTTCCTGCTGCTTCCTGCTGCTTCCGGCTGAACCCTGCTGCTTCCTGCTGAACCCTGCTGCTTCCTGCTGAACCCTGCTGCTTCCTGCTGCTTCCTGCTGCTTCCGGCTGAACCCTGCTGCTTCTTGCTGAACCCTGCTGCTTCCTGCTGAACCCTGCAGCTTCCTGCTAAACCCTGCTGCTTCCTGCTGAACCCTGCAGCTTCCTGCTGAACCCTGCTGCTTCCTGCTGAACCCTGCTGCTTCCTGCTGAACCCTGCTGCTTCCTGCTGCTTCCGGCTGAACCCTGCTGCTTCCTGCTGCTTCCTGCTGCTTCCTGCTAAACCCTGCTGCTTCCTGCTGAACCCTGCTGCTTCCTGCTGCTTCCGGCTGAACCCTGCTGCTTCCTGCTGCTTCCTGCTGCTTCCTGCTAAACCCTGCTGCTTCCTGCTGAACCCTGCTGCTTCCTGCTGCTTCCTGCTGCTTCCTGCTGCTTCCGGCTGAACCCTGCTGCTTCCTGCTGAACCCTGCTGCTTCCTGCTGAACCCTGCTGCTTCCTGCTGCTTCCTGCTGCTTCCGGCTGAACCCTGCTGCTTCCTGCTGAACCCTGCTGCTTCCTGCTGAACCCTGCTGCTTCCTGCTGCTTCCTGTTGAACCCTGCAGCTTCCTGCTGCTTCCTGCTGAACCCTGCTACTTCCTGCTGAACCCTGCTGCTTCCTGTTACGTCCATCCATGCTCTGCTGGGCCACGCTACATCCTGGAACGCCCTGCAGCGCCCTGATATGACATGAAATACTATGACTACCATTTGAAGTCACTGTTCCATTATTAATGTGACTACTATCGCCACTGTTCATCACACCCCCAACCGGCCCGTCAGACACCGCCTACCAAGAGCCTGGGTCTGTCCCAGGTTTCTTCCCAAGAGGGAGTTTTTCCTCGCCACTGTTGCACTGCTTGCTCTTGAGGGAATTACTGTAATTGTTGGGGCTTTGTAAATTTTAGAGTGTGGTCTAGACCTACTCTATCTGTAAAGTGTCTCGAGATAACCTATGTTATGATTTGATACTATAAATAAAATTTTATTGAATTGAATTGAATTGGTCACATCTTACTATTCTGACTTTGAGTGATCTCTCCTCACAATAAACAATCTTTGTTGTGCCTCAGATGATATGGGCCTAATGTGTGTCTTTCATTGGTTTACAAGACAAAAACAAGCAACTCCCAAAGCATCATGGGAAAAAAAAAGGATGGTTAGCATCAGAGCTAGCTGCGATCCTCGGAGATAAATGGCCAAAAAATCATAAATTATGGACATAAAATGTATCAATCTTGGATGTAACAGTATGGATTAATTGCAAAAAGACCCCAAAAACTCTGGACTTCCAGGCTGGATACAAAACCTTCTGTAACGGCTACGAAGACAGCAAAGATATCAGCAGAACGGTGCAACTGTTAGCTTGTAGCTACAACAGATGGCATGTTGCTACTAGTTATTAATATAAAGTTATATAGTAATATACAGTACAGGCCAAAAGTTTGGACACACCTTCTCATTCAAATGCATTTTCTTTTATTTTCATGACTATTTACATTGTAGATTCTCACTGAAGGCATCAAAACTATGATTGAACACATATGGAATTAACTGAAAACATATCTTATATTTTAGATTCTTCAAAGTAGCCACCCTTTGCTTTTTTATTAATAAGGGAAATAATTCCACTAATGAACCCTGACAAAGCACACCTGTGAAGGTAAAACCATTTCAGGTGACTACCTCATGAAGCTCATTGAGAGAACACCAAGGGTTTGCAGAGTTATCAAAAAAAGCAAAGGGTGGCTACTTTGAAGAATCTAAAATATAAGACATGTTTTCAGTTATTTCACACTTTTTTGTTAAGTACATAATTCCATATGTGTTCATTCATAGTTTTGATGCCTTCAGTGAGAATCTACAATGTAAATAGTCATGGAAATAAAGAAACACATTGAATGAGAAGGGCTTTTTCTTAAAGAGACAGCTGCTAAAACAGAGCATTTCAGACAGACAGGATGAATATACAGGTATGTTCAGACAGGATGAATACAGGTATATTCAGACAGACAGGTATATTCAGACAGACAGGATGAAGAAAATATGTTTTTTAACATTAAATCACGTAAACAGAAGAAGAAACCCAAATTACAAGTATGAGCCTGAAAATGAGCGTCTGAGTAGGATTACTACGTGGTAATAGAGTACTCTAGTACCTTTTTGTAGTCCTCGGTCATCATGTTGCCCAAGGCGATGATCAGCGAGGAGAAAGAAGGTCTGGACTGAGGTTTCTCCTCCCAACACTGTTTCATCAGATCATAACTGGAGACCGAACATTAAATATCAGATCAGATATGTCTAAAAGTGCTGATTATTTACATGGAGTCTGGTGTAATGTAACACATCAGTCTTGCAGTGCAGACAAAGCTTTAAGCGAGCTGATTGGTGGATTAAAGAGTGATTTTGGTATTATGGTGGGTCCTGTCCTTGTCATGTTTCCTGCTGTTATGGTTTCAGTGTTTTGTGTCTGCACTTTTTGTAACTTTCTGTTCCCTGTTGTGTTGATGTACTCTGTTCTGTGTCTTGTGTTCTCTGTTATCCCTGGTGTTGTCTAGTGTTGTCTCGAGTGTCTGTATTTAGGTTATATCATGTTTTTCCTGCTTCCTGTTTTATTTTGATAGTCTGGTCTTCTGTCTTGTCATGTCTAGCTTTGCTTTCTGTTTCCCGCCTTTGTTGATTGTCCTGCCCCGCCCTGATGTGTTTCACCTGTTGTCTCACCTGCTTCTGATTTACCCATCACCTCATGTATTTAGCCTCTGTGTTCCCCTTGTCTTGTGTCACATCGTTTTGTAGCCATGTCCTTGTGTTTCCTCCCTGTGCCTTGTCTTTGTGCCTGCGTCAGTTTGCTCCTGCCTGTGTTTTTCCCGTCAGTTTAGTTTTTGTAAGTTTTCCAGTCTTTGTACTGCCGTTTTTTGTTTTTATTAAATCCTCCACTTCAATGTTTGCCTGCCTGCTCTCTCTGCATATGGGTCCTCTACTTCCCTCACCTGTAACACCTGCTCTGCTGAGGCAGCGGGATTATTTCAACCAAACCAGAGTGGTGGTTGTTGGAACAGTGGAAAGATGAACCAAGATGGCTTTTGATAGTTTTTAGTTTCTGTCCACTTTGAATGAAGTGTGTTTTGCAACAATAAAAGTCCTGATTATTCACATGGAGTCTGGTGTAAAATATGCTGCTCTATACACGCTAAAAGTCCTGATTATTTACATGGAGTCTGGTGGGTTTGGCGATGGGGATTTTATAGGCAAACATGTGAAAGTGAGTTTTGTGTCATACATGTCGTTCGGAGCGTGATCAGGGCGACTCATCCTGTATCCTCTCTTCAGAGACGAGTAAAACTGCTGAGTCATGGGAAGGTCGGGGTACGGGCTCCCCCCTGCGACAAAACACAAAGTACTGCAGAAATGAGCATGTTCTGACATTTTATAGAGCAAATAATCGTCAGATAAATCAACAATGAAAATAATGGTGAGCTACAGCTAGGGATGCACCATATCCAGATTTTTGGGGTTCTGCTGAATACTGAATCCCCTGGTTGAGATTGTGCTGACTCCTCCTCCCATCCTCAGTCCATGAACCCAGTAAACACATGAATGAAGTAAACAGGGACTGTCCTTCCTTTGCTGTACCTGAAGTTGCTGCATTCTGGCTGCTGTCTGGAGATTCCTTCATGAACAACTCGTATTCTTCCAGATGTTTCAGACCAGATGTTGTAACAGCGGCCATGTTGTGTATAGTTTAGGATCCTCGCCACCACCAGACCAATCAGCATTGAACAGATTGAACATGTAGCTGGACTTGAATGGTCTTCTTTTGACTGAAAGTACTGCCAAACAACACTTTTTCTGCTCATCAGATCCATGTCCACTTTCTCACAGCCTACTACATTGAACGCTCCACCTACGTAAACACCTTCCCATAATCAACGGCGCCGTCATCACAGCAACCAGCGTAGCGCACCGAGTGCAAGCCTAGGGTTCGGTTCCCTGGGAACAAATTCTAAGGTTCGGCAGAAACCCAACCCCGTCAAAATGCCCAATATTCAGCCCAATCAGAAGACAAATCCTGGATTTGGTCATAATGAGTTAACAGTGTATATGTCTATCTAATGTAGTGTAGATGTGTACTGGTTTGGACTGGTTACCCAGAGAGAAGATCTCCCACAGTAAGACTCCGTAGGACCACACGTCACTCTGAGAGCTGTAAATGTTGTGGAAAATACTCTCTGGAGACATCCACTTCACCGGCAGGAAGCTCTGAAAAGTCAATACATACTTATACTTATACTTACATTACATTACAATTAGAAGACACTGTTATCCAAAGCAACTTACAATTTCTCTGCTTCTGGAGCAACTAGGGGTTAAGTGCCTTGCTCAGGGACACATTGGTTGATGTACTGCAGTGGGAATCGAACCCAGGTCTCCCACACCAAAAGCATGTGTCATATCCACTGCCATCACCACCCCTCTTATAATGTTGCAGTTTATTAAAACTATTTCAACGATAAGAATTTAGTCGATAAAGTTAAACTGACGTTTCCTCTGGCGATGTAGTCCTGGTCCTTCATCAGATCTCGGGCCAAACCAAAGTCACAGATCTTCACCAGCTTCCCCTCGCAGACCAGCACGTTCCTCGCAGCCAGGTCTCTGTGGACACACTGCAGGACACGCAACACGCCAACGTCAACACGCAGCGTGGCATAGGGACACGCAGCATGACACAGGGACACGCAGCATGATACAGGGACACGCAACATGACACAGGGACACGCAACATGACACAGGGACACACAGCATGACACAGGGACACACAACATGACACAGGGACACGCAACATGAAACAGGGACACACAGCATGACACAGGGACACGTAGCATGACACAGGGACACGCAGCATGACACAGGGACACGCAACATGACACAGGGACACGCAACATGACACAGGGACACGCAGCATGACACAGGGACACGCAACATGACACAGGGACACGCAGCATGACACAGGGACACGCAGCATGACACAGGGACACGCAACATGACACAGGGACACGCAGCATGACACAGGGACACGCAACATGACACAGGGACACGCAACATGACACAGGGACAGTCAACATAGCACAGGGACACGCAGCATGACACAGGGACACGCAAGATGACACAGGGACACGCAGCATGACACAGGGACACGCAACATGACACAGGGACACGCAACATGACACAGGGACAGTCAACATAGCACAGGGACACGCAACATGACACAGGGACACGCAACATGACACAGGGACACGCAACATGACACAGGGACATGCAACATGACACAGGGACACGCAACATGACACAGGGAAATGCAACATGACACACCCACCAATCCAATGACACCAATCCACCTCCCCCCTGCCTGTCATGAATAGGCAACATAACATGCAAATATGTATTAGTGATGGTACATTTCTGGAGGAGAGGAAGTCCATGGCCTGAGAGATCTGGAAGGAGAAACTGAGAAGGTCGTTGAGGCTGAGGAGAGGAGAGTCACTGAGGAGAGACGACGCCTCCTGGTGGTCTGAAAGAGAACAACAACACGGCCAGTTACATCACACACAAACACACAAACACACACGCACACACATACACACACACACAGACTCACACACACACACACACACACACACCAGGGTTTCACCTGGAACTGTACAAGCCCTAAACTTTGGCACTTAGCTTGTCTCTTTCTTTATTAGTTCTTCAGTTTGTCTCTTTGTTAATTCTTCAGTTTGTCTCTGTTAATTCTTCAGATTGTCTCTTTGTTAGTTCTTCAGTTTGTCTCTTTGTTAATTCTTCAGTTTGTCTCTTTGTTAGTTCTTCAGTTTGTCTCTTTGTTAGTTCTTCAGATTGTCTCTTTGTTAATTCTTCAGTTTGTCTCTGTTAATTCTTCAGTTTGTCTCTTTGTGAGTTCTTCAGTTTGTCTCTTTGTTAGTTCTTCAGATTGTCTCTTTGTGAGTTCTTCAGTTTGTCTCTTTGTTAGTTCTTCAGATTGTCTCTTTGTGAGTTGTTCAGTTTGTCTCTTTGTGAGTTCTTCAGATTGTCTCTTTGTTAGTTCTTCAGTTTGTCTCTTTGTTAGTTCTTCAGTTTGTCTCTTTGTTAGTTCTTCAGTTTGTCTCTTTCTTTATTAGTTCTTCAGATTGTCTTTGTTAGTTCTTCAGTTTGTCTCTTTATTAGTTCTTCAGATTCTCTCTTTGTTAGTTCTTCAGTTTGTCTCTTTGTTAGTTCTTCAGATTGTCTCTTTGTTAGTTCTTCAGTTTGTCTCTTTGTTAGTTCTTCAGATTGTCTCTTTGTTAGTTCTTCAGATTGTCTCTTTGGTAGTTCTTCAGATTGTCTCTTTGGTAGTTCTTCAGATTGTCTCTTTTTTAGTTCTTCAGATTGTCTCTTTGTTAGTTCTTCAGATTGTCTCTTTGGTAGTTCTTCAGATTGTCTCTTTTTTAGTTCTTCAGATTGTCTCTTTGTTAGTTCTTCAGTTTGTCTCTTTGTGAGTTCTTCAGTTTGTCTCTTTGTTAGTTCTTCAGATTGTCTCTTTGTTAGTTCTTCAGATTGTCTCTTTGTTAGTTCCTCAGTTTGTCTCTTTCTTTTAGTTCTTCAGATTGTCTCTTTGTTAGTTCCTCAGTTTGTCTCTTTCTTTTAGTTCTTCAGTTTGTCTCTTTGTTAGTTCTTCAGATTGTCTCTTTGTGAGTTCTTCAGATTGTCTCTTTGTTAGTTCTTCAGATTGTCTCTTTCTTTTAGTTCTTCAGATTGTCTCTTTATTTTAGTTCTTCAGATTGTCTCTTTGTTAGTTCTTCAGATTGTCTCTTTATTTTAGTTCTTCAGATTGTCTCTTTGTTAGTTCTTCAGTTTGTCTCTTTGTTAGTTCTTCAGATTCTCTCTTTGTTAGTTCTTCAGTTTGTCTCTTTATTAGTTCTTCAGATTCTCTCTTTGTTAGTTCTTCAGTTTGTCTCGTTGTTAGTTCTTCAGATTGTCTCTTTGTTAGTTCTTCAGATTGTCTCTTTGTTAGTTCTTCAGATTGTCTCTTTGTTAGTTCTTCAGATTGTCTCTTTGTTAGTTCTTCAGTTTGTCTCTTTGTTAGTTCTTCAGATTGTCTCTTTGTGAGTTCTTCAGATTGTCTCTTTGTTAGTTCTTCAGATTGTCTCTTTGTTAGTTCTTCAGATTGTCTCTTTGTTAGTTCCTCAGTTTGTCTCTTTCTTTTAGTTCTTCAGATTGTCTCTTTGTTAGTTCCTCAGTTTGTCTCTTTCTTTTAGTTCTTCAGTTTGTCTCTTTCTTTTAGTTCTTCAGTTTGTCTCTTTGTGAGTTCTTCAGATTGTCTCTTTGTGAGTTCTTCAGTTTGTCTCTTTGTTAGTTCTTCAGATTGTCTCTTTGTTAGTTCTTCAGATTGTCTCTTTCTTTTAGTTCTTCAGTTTGTCTCTTTCTTTTAGTTCTTCAGTTTGTCTCTTTGTTAGTTCTTCAGTTTTTCTCTTTGTTAGTTCTTCAGATTGACTCTTTCTTTTAGTTCTTCAGTTTGTCTCTTTGTTAGTTCTTCAGTTTGTCTCTTTGTTAGTTCTTCAGTTTGTCTCTTTGTTAGTTCTTCAGTTTGTCTCTTTGTTAGTTCTTCAGTTTGTCTCTTTGTTAGTTCTTCAGATTGTCTGTTAGTTCTTCAGATTGTCTCTTTGTTAGTTCTTCAGTTTGTCTCTTTGTTAGTTCTTCAGATTGTCTCTTTGTTAGTTCTTCAGTTCAGTTTGTCTCTTTCTTTGTTAGTTCTTCAGATTGTCTCTTTTTTAGTTCTTCAGATTGTCTCTTTGTTAGTTCTACAGTTTGTCTCTTTTTAAGTTCTTCAGATTGTCTGTTAGTTCTTCAGATTGTCTCTTTGTTAGTTCTTCAGATTGTCTCTTTGTTAGTTCTTCAGATTGTCTCTTTCTTTTAGTTCTTCAGATTGTCTCTTTATTTTAGTTCTTCAGATTGTCTCTTTGTTAGTTCTTCAGTTTGTCTCTTTCTTTTAGTTCTTCAGATTGTCTCTTTGTTAGTTCTTCAGTTTGTCTCTTTGTTAGTTCTTCAGATTCTCTCTTTGTTAGTTCTTCAGTTTGTCTCTTTATTAGTTCTTCAGATTCTCTCTTTGTTAGTTCTTCAGTTTGTCTCGTTGTTAGTTCTTCAGATTGTCTCTTTGTTAGTTCTTCAGATTGTCTCTTTGTTAGTTCTTCAGATTGTCTCTTTGTTAGTTCTTCAGATTGTCTCTTTGTTAGTTCTTCAGTTTGTCTCTTTGTTAGTTCTTCAGTTTGTCTCATTGTTAGTTCTTCAGTTTGTCTCTTTGTTAGTTCTTCAGATTGTCTCTTTGTTAGTTCTTCAGTTTGTCTCATTGTTAGTTCTTCAGTTTGTCTCATTGTTAGTTCTTCAGTTTGTCTCTTTGTTAGTTCTTCAGTTTGTCTCATTGTTAGTTCTTCAGTTTGTCTCATTGTTAGTTCTTCAGTTTGTCTCTTTGTTAGTTCTTCAGTTTGTCTCATTGTTAGTTCTTCAGTTTGTCTCATTGTTAGTTCTTCAGTTTGTCTCATTGTTAGTTCTTCAGTTTGTCTCTTTGTTAGTTCTTCAGTTCGTCGTTAGATTGTTTGTTAGTTTTTCTCCGGCATGTGTCACCTGGCGGCGTGCACGGCGTCTCGTAGTCCGCAGGTTCAATGTCGGCGTAGCTGAGCTCCTTCATGGCGACATACTGAACGCTCTCCTCTTTATTCATGTCCATGTAACCTCCATCACCGTCACTGCAGAGAGAGAGAGACACATAGACAGACAGACAGGTTAGAGAGAAAGACAGAGAGACAGGTTAAAGACAGAGACAGACAGACAGATAGGTTAGAGAGGGAGACAGACAGACAGGTTAGAGAAAGAGATAGATAGACAGATAGACAGAGACAGACAGACAGAGACACAGGTTAGAGAGACACTGAGACAGACAGATAGGTTAGAGAGAGAGAGACAGACAGACAGACAGACAGACAGGCAGACAGAGAGACAGAGAGAGAGAGAGAGACAGACGACCTGTGTGCGTTTGCGTCAGTCTGCAGGAAGGTGTGTTTGTTCCTGTGCAGGTAGCCCACCAGGTCTCCATGACGACAAAACTCTGTGATCAGATAGACAGGACCTGGGCAGACAGACAGGCAGTGTGTTGGTTTGGTTCATTTGTAAATTATTGTGTTTCTTCCTTTGTTTGACGTAAGCTTCTTTCAGTTTGTTTGTTAGTCATCATAGTTAATCTGTTAGATTATTCTTTTATTATTCACTGTGAGAGTGTCAGAATGACTATTATCCCCCATACTTATTATTATTCCGCCACATTTTTGTCCTACTACTAGTCACGGAGCGTTGCCAACACGTGCACACAAAATACATCAAAACGTGTGTAATGATCAGGAATGGTGTTCTATGTTTTTTCTAAGAGATTTTTCGCCTGGTTTTCACGATATCGGCAAAAAAACAACTGCAGTTCATACCAACTGCCGATAGAAACAATGAATAAAAATATCTGGAAGTACGCAGACGGTTCCCTGTTTGTTACCTGCTCTGTGTCACATATATTTGAGACCAAAAACATAAAAGGATTAAATTCATATTAGTTCCGAATAAAATCTGAATGAAAGTGCACACCTTCTCTCGTGCACGCTCCCAGCAGATTGACGACATTCAGGTGAGGGCCGAGATGAACCAGAACCTTCAATTCAGACATCAGAGACTGATCGGCACCGCTGCTGGCTGAACACACGCACACACACACACACACACACACACACACACACACACACACACACACACACACACACACACACACACACACACAAAGATTCAACTGTGTAAAGTTTAAATATATACACTTTACAGAAATTAATGGCAATTTGCATTTATCTGTAGTATTTAGTAGAACATCCGAAAACAGACAGACAGACAGTGAGACAGTGAGACAGACAGTGAGACAGACAGTGAAACAGATGGCCAGACAGACAGACAGACAGACAGAGAGAGAGATAGACAGACAGACAGTGAGACAGTGAGACAGTGAGACAGCCAGAGAGTGAGACAGACAGAGAGACAGACAGACAGGTACTTACGTTTGACCATCTTGATGGCCACTTTAGTTGTAGAGTGAGAGTGAAGCAGACCAGAGACAGTCGCCGCAACAACACGACCAAAAGCACCTGAACCCAACACCTGACCTGCAGACAGACAGGAAGAGAGAGACAGACAGACAGACAGACAGGAAGAGAGAGAGAGAGACAGACAGACCGATAGACAGACCGATAGACAGACGGTATTAATTATGTATATTACGACTGCATTGTCTTGTCTCTGAGGATCAAGTATTACTACGTGTTCTCAGAGTATTATACAGTATATAGAGTATATACACTCACCTTAAAGATTATTAGGAACACCTGTAAGATTTCTCTTTAATGCAGTTATCTAATCAACCAATCACATGGCAGCTGCTTCAATGCATTTAGGGGGGCGGTCCAGGTCTAGACAATCTCCTGAACTCCGAACTGAATGTCAGAATGGGAAAGAAAGGTGATCTAATCAGCTTTGAGCGTGGCGTGGTTGTTGGTGCCAGACGGGCTGGTCTGAGTATTTCACAGTCTGCTCAGTTACTGGGATTCTCACCCACAACCATTTCTAGGGTTTACAAAGAATGGTCTGAAAAAGTAAAAACATCCAGTATGCTGCAGTCCTGGGGGGCGAAAATGCCTTGTTGATGCTAGAGGTCAGAGGAGAATGGGCCGACTGATTCCAGCTGATAGAAGATCAACTTTGACTCACATAACCACTCGTTACAACCGAGGTATGCAGCAAAGCATTTGTGAAGCCACAACATGCACAATCTTGAGGCGGATGGGCTACACCAGCAGAAGACCCCACCGGGTACCTCTCATCTCCTCTAAAAATAGGAACATGAGACTACAATTTGCATGAGGTCACCAAAATTGGACAGTTGTAGACTGTAAAAATGTTGCCTGGTCTGATGAGTCTCGATTTCTGTTGAGACATTCAGATGGTAGAGTCAGAATTTGGCGTAAACAGAATGAGAACATCCATCATGCCTTGTTACCACTGGGCAGGCTGGTGGTGGGGGTGTAATGGTGTGGGGAATGTTTTATTGGCCCCTTTGTACCAATTGGGGATCGTTTAAATGCCACAGCCTACCTGAGCATTGTTTCTGACCATGTCCATCCCTTTTTCCATCCTCTGATGGCTACTTCCAGCAGGATAATGCACCATGGCACAAAGCTCGAATCATTTCAAACTGGTTTCTTGAACATTACAATGAGTTCCCTGTACTAAAATGGCCCCCACAGTCCCCACATCTCAACCCAATAGAACATCTTTGGGATGTGGTGGAACGGGAGCTTTGTTCCTTGGATGTGCATTCCCTAAATCTCCATCAACTGTAAGACCCTCTCCTCTCAATATGGGCCAACATTTCTAAAGAATGCTTCCAGCACCTTGTTGGATCAATGACACAAAGAATTAAGGCAGTTCTGAAGGAGAAAGGGGGTCAAACACGGTCTTAGTAGGGTGTTCCTAATAATCCTTTAGGTGAGTGTATATTGTAGTATTACCTAGTACTACGTTGTCCCGCGGAACTTCCCAGGCAGAGTTGTACGGCAGGGCGGTGGGGTCGAGGTACATGTACTGCTGTCCGTCAGCGCTCACCGACTCAATCACCTTCCAGAGTACTTCATAACGAGGTTTCTACAGACAGGAGTACACAGACTATATACTATAGATACTACTATAGACAGGAGTACACATACTATATACTACTGATACTAATATAGACAGGAATACATAGACTATATACCACCGATACCACTATAGACAGACTCAATCACCTTCCAGAGTACTTCATACCGAGGTTTCTACAGACAGGAGTACACAGACTAAATACTCTCTGGTAGGAACTGTAACTAGTGGTAACCACGGTAACGGGTTGAACTGACTTTTCTCCAGAGGAAGATGAGGATGATGAGGAAGACGATGGCGATGATGACCAGAACCATTACTGCTGCTAACACCATCACCTGAGACAGGAGAGCTGGAGACAGGTGGAGAGACAGGTAGACAGAGAGACAGGCAGAGAGAGAGAGAGAGAGAGACAGAGACAGAGAGAGAGACAGAGTGAGAGAGAGAGACAGACAGGGAGACAGGCAGAGAGAGAGAGAGAGTTAAACAGAGAGACAGGCGGAGAGAGAGACAGACAGAAAGGTAGAGAGAGATAGAAAGGTAGACAGAGAGACAGGCGGAGAGAGAGAGAGACAGATAGACAGAGAGAGAGACATGTAGACAGAGACAGGTGGAGAGAGAGAGAGACATGTAGACAGAGACAGGCGAGAGAGAGCGAGAGACAGAGAGACAGGCGGAGAGAGAGAGACAGATAGACAGGTAGAGAGAGAGACATGTAGACAGAGACAGGCGGGGAGAGAGAGTGAGAGACATGTAGACAGAGACAGGCGAGAGAAAGCGAGAGAGAAAGGTAGACAGAGAGACAGGCAGAGAGAGAGAGACAAGTAGACAGAGAGACAGGTAGACAGAGAGACAGGCAGAGAGAGAATCAAGTAGACAGAGAGACAGGCGGAGAGAGAGAAACAGGTAGACAGAGAGACAGGTAGACAGCGAGACAGGCAGAGAGAGACATGTAGACAGGGAGACAGAGAGAGAGAATATATCTTTATTGTGTTATTGTTTTAAGAACATGAATCTCAGAATGACAATATAAATCAATATATATTTCCAGAGACATGATAGTTGAGGACGGCAGTGTTGGGACGTACAGTTGGACAGGACTCTCAGGTCTCTGGCTCGCCATCCTGCAGAGTTTTTGGCTTCACAGCGAACAGCTGACACAGAGCTGAGACTCTGCAGAGTCAACACACTGCGCACCTGCACAGGTAACACACACAAACACACACACAAACACACAAATGTAGCACACACACACACACACACACACACAGAGGTTGCACACACACACACACACACACAGAGGTAGCACACACACAGACACACACACAGGTTTACGTGAGTATTAAAACTAGGGTTGGGTACTCTTGGGTTTATAATATGGTTGCTACACCTTTAAGAAAACACAAAACAACACTCGGCGACATAAAAGAACAGCTTGTTTATTGCGGAGGCCATGTG